>NC_141537.1:45420000-45637500 GCF_021556685.1 Rattus norvegicus | reverse complement strand
TCTTTGCTTCATCCATCTTATCTAGTTTGGTGGCTGTATATGTATGGGCCACATGTGGGGCAGGCTGAAATGGTTGTTCCTTCTGCCTCTGTTCTAAACTTTGCCTCCCTATTCCCTGCTAAGGGTATTCTTGTTCCCCTTTTAAAGAAGGAGTGAAGCATTCGCATTTTGGTCATCCTTCTTGAGTTTCATGTGTTCTGTGCATCTAGGGTAATTCAAACATTTGGGCTAATATCCACTTATCAATGAGTGCATACCATGTGTGTTTGTCTGTGATTGGGTTACCTCACTAAGGATGATATTTTCCAGTTCCATTCATTTACCTGAGAATTTCATAAAGTCATTGTTTTTGATAGCTGAGTAATATTCCATTGTGTAGATGTACCATATTTTCTGTATCCATTCCTCTGTTGAAGGGCATCTGGGTTCTTTCCAGCTTCTGGCTATTATAAATAAGGCTGCTATGAACATAGTGGAGCATGTGTCTTTGTTATATGTTGGGGCATCTTTTGGGTATATGGCCAAGAGAGGTATATCTGGGTCCTCAGGTAGTTCAATGTCCAGTTTTCTGAGGAACCTCCAGACTGATTTCCAGAATGGTTGTACCAGTCTGCAATCCCACCAACAATGGAGGAGTGTTCCTCTTTCTCCACATCCTCGCCAGCATTTCCTGTCACCTGAGTTTTTGATTTTAACCATTCTCACTGGTGTGAGGTGAAATCTCAGGGTGTTTTGATTTGCATTTCCCTTATGACTAAAGATGTTGAACATTTCTTTAGGTCTTTCTCAGCCATTCGGCATTACTCAGCTGGGAATTCCTTGTTTAGCTCTGAACCCCATTTTTTGTAGGATTATTTGTCTCCCTGCAGTCTAATTTCTTGAGTTCTTTGTATATTTTGGATATAAAGCCTCTATCTGTTGTAGGAATGGTAAAGATCTTTTCCCAATCTGTTGGTTGCCATTTTGTCCTAACGACAGTGTCCTTTGCCTTATAAAAGCTTTGCAGTTTTATTGTAGTGTCAAATAATGTAAGCTTAAAACCGTATTTTATCCTATTTCCCTTTCTAGGTAATGGTATACTAATTGTTTCACCCACCTACCCTTCCTTCATCATTCATACACTTATCCATTTATCTATTATCTGAGATATAAAGTTTCCTGTCTGAATTTATCAGAAATATATACAATAAAATTGTTTTTTCCTTGCTATTCCTATGCGTTTAATTTTTTAAAAAACACAGAATGGTATTCACTGTTCTTTCTTATGTATACAAAGCTAGGATATTATATAACTCACTTTTTTTTTCCGGAGCTGAGGACCGAACCCAGGGCCTTGCGCTTGCTAAGCAAGTGCTCTACCATTGAGTTAAATTCCCAACCCATAACTCACTTTTAATGTATACATTACAGGAAAAACTAATATATAAGCCTAGAATCTACAATGAGTTAGAATTCTGTTTACAAAATATTTGTTTATATATGTTTATATCTATTTGTATACAAATAATCTGTATTGGTCTATGATTTTTGTGGGAAAAAAGTCAGGCCAAGTGACTATATATATGGGGTGTGTGTGTATGTATATATGTATATATGTATATATACAAATCCACGCAGGTATTATTCATAATTTTAGATAAAAGTAAAACATGTAACAAATGAAATACCTGGCATTAGAAACCTCCTTTTAAATATTTTGTCAGAGTAATCCAAGTAACTCCCAAAACATAATAAATAAACTGTGGTTGTTGTCCTTATATACTTTTCAGGGATTTAGGGTGGGACCCTGTTGCTGAAGACACAGAAAATAGCACTCACATAGCAATCAAAGACTGTCTAATTAAATGCAAGCTTCACTTGTGCTTGGTAACTTACACCTAATCAGGCTCTTAGGGTCAGTAAGATCATGGACCTTAGAAAATAATCTACAACTACATTTCTAGATCATCATGATTTCTTGTTCCACTCTTAATTTTATCTTTATACCCACAGGTAAACATAGCTACAATGTTTCATCACACAAACCCTTCTTAGAGCAAATGGAGGCTACAGAAACTCACGAATGAATACAGTGCAACAATCAACAAATTGCAGGAGGCCTGAACCAAATAAATTCATGTATATCATCATTCCCTCATCAATGGCTCAGGGAACATCACAGAAGAGAGAGTATAGTGATTATACAAGCCAGACTACAAGGAAGTCTGCTGTCAACCCATCCTCCCTAGAAATGGATACATAAACAATACCCAAACAATGTCAATATCAATAGAAATATTGGAGTCAAAGGGGAAATGTTTGTAGAGTACCACTATTAGTCAAAGAACTATAATGACAACTATTGACATCTGACAGGATGATAATTAGTTTCTCCCAGGAATTAGACCCATAATTTGTTGTCTAATGCACAGTGATCATCTCTGAAACCATAATCACACACAACAACAAAGAGAGACTCAACAGGTTCTATCTATCTATCTATCTATCTATCTATCTATCTATCTATCTATCTATCTATCTATTTCTCATTTGTCTGTATCTATCTCATCTATCTGACACACATATGTAAATAACCATAATAATAAAGCAAAAAGACGTTATCAAATTCAGAGTTTGGGGCATAGGAACAGATATTAGGGAGAGTAGCTAAAAGGGTCCAGGGTGAGGAGAGGAAGAAGGATAGTGGTTTACTTCTATTTCAGTTAAATTCTATTTCACTAAATAGTAATTGTTGAAAAATGTGTTTTATGAGATTTGTCTGTGAATTCCCTATTCAATCAATTTCGTTTTTATGAGGGTATTGTGGGTATGATTGATTCAACATATATATATATATATATATATATATATATATATATATATATATATCAGCTTTTTTGATGATGACTTCCAGAATAATATTATCATCTAAAATCCAAAAATCACAAGACTAAATTTTTGTCAACAAAGGCAGAATTCAGTATTCCATTACTGTGTGCTAAACTTTAGGCTAGGCTATCATTTTTAAAGCAAATATTTGTAATATAGAAAGTGATTCAGAGGGATGTTTCTCACTGATTTTATGGAAAAGGGGATTTCTTGACTCATCATTATCAACACTACCATGTGTTTTGCAACACTTATATTTTACATTTTTATTTGATTTGTGCTATATACCTGGATTCAATTGGAGTAATTTTTCATATATAATTTTCAAACATTTCATACTCAGTTGTGTTATTTAATACTTTTCAATGAAAGGCTGACATTGTAGCTTTGCAGTACAGTTTTGATTGTATCTTTCCTTGTAATTAATGTGAAGTATAATTTTAACCAATATCTCCTTGAAGTATTTCCCTTGTTATCTTACCTAGTGTTTATCAGATAGCCATTGGCCTACTAAATTCTACTTGAAAGAAATCTTTCTAGAAATTATTATACAAGTTAATTTAAAAAAGAATGAAGTAAGTAGAATGTTTAACATCCATTTGCCTGTAAGCATGATTAGTTTAATTTGCTCATGGACAGTGTTGCTATGAATCTAGATAGATATGGTTTTATGATTTAGGATTAGGGTTAGGGGTTTGGGGTAGGATTAGAGGTTAGGGTTAGAGTTAGGATTAGGGTTGGGGTTAACTCATAGTCCCACAGTGCTTCTAATGGAGGGTTAATACCATCAACTGCTCATAGACTTCAAGGTATAGTATTGGTTCCAAGACATGTCTTCAGTACTCATCAACTTGGTATTCATAAGACTAACTGAGATCCTAAATGTAGTTAGAAGGGAACATGCCAAACAAGGGACATAGATTAAAGCCTGCCTTGCTACCCTTCACCCCAGTGATCCAGGCAATGTACATTCTATCTTAGAAACTGTACTTTGATGCTTGCCAATGAAAATAGAAATACATCACCAGCAAAGCTGAGCATGTAATGATGCTTTATTAAGTTAGGTTTTACTGTTCAAGTAGAGTGAAGAATGGACAAGTACAAAAGATGTATGTTTTCAGATGGCTTGCAAAATAACAAGAGATTGTTCATAACAAATATCAAAATAAAATCATAATGTCACTGTTTTATTTCTTATAATATGCAGTGATAAAATACATTGTACTTTTCTACATATTGTTGGACTTGACGTTTACTTCACCATTTAGAAATTACTTTGTTATCAATAGAAATACTAACTTTGAGTGTATATTCTCATGAAAGGGAACAGTGTGCTAAAGAAGAGATAGCCCCTATTGAATGGATTCCTAAATAAATTACTTGTTTCACTATGACGTTATATTTTTCAATTCTATGTTCTTTATCTAATCATGTATTATAAGGGAATGATAATATGCCTTTATAGTATATATTCATACACTCATCATATATATATATGTGTGTGTGTGTGTGTGTGTGTGTGTGTGTGTGTGTGTGTGTGTAATATGGACTGTAATACCTATGACCATGTAACTTAAGTCTGGAAAATAATAGCTTTGCATGTAGTTTAACTTTTGGAGAATATTGGAATGAGTATTTTGACTATAACTGGCTTATTTTCAAAAGGGAAAAAGAGCGATGCTTATTTATGCCATTAAAATCTAGAATGATATCATTAATTTCTACTTTGTCTATGATTTCTCCATCAGGGCAGAGAGCACTTCCGTCACAGACCCTGATCAAGGACCTCAATGGATCTCTAGATGCAACCCTTGAGGATGTTTAGATTAGCAGCTTTCTTTTGACATCTGTGTGTCCCTTGGTAGCTGTGTGACCTGTGGGATAGGAATGGTAATATGTGGTTCATAATTTTGTGGTTGAAGGCTAAGCACAAAACATTAAAAAGTACCTAATACAGTGGCTGGCTCATAAATGTAAACACATTATTTTCACTTGCCAAAGATACTTAAAGAGAAGAAAGTGTGGGAAAGTAAGGTTGTTAGCACAAAGCACAGAAATGGGGCTCTCTGTACTAGTACAAGAAGCAGTGTCAGCTTAACATCTTTGAAACCATGTAATATTCTTCAAAATATCTGAATACTAATTAGCATGTTTTGAATATGTGCAGATACATTTCCAGTATACTTTTCACCTCATTGATATGTACTCCTTTTAACATTATCCCTAATGTTCCATGCACTTAATCTTGCTCTGTTATTATATGCTTAGAAAAACAATGAAAATAGACACAGAACACAGAATAAACACACATTCACACATATCCATGCACATCTGTCCTACCATGACCAAAAAGCAAGAAAACAAGACTAGAAGGAAATAGAAATAATGTCATCCGCCATGATAGGGCATGAATTACGAAGAAGAGAAGCTGCTAAGGTGAAAGTTTTAGGATGTAACATTGAGAGATCTTTGTATTTCAGATTTCACACAAGAGCATGACACACACTCACATATTCACACTTAATACGTTCATTTGAGACATTCAACTCTATATGTTAACATGGTTGTTTTGCATATCAGAATCCTTCTCTGAAGCAAACTGTGCACTACCACTTCTATTTCATATATCTCAATGACACTTGTGTCGGTTGTCAACATATCTTATATGAAATAAGAACAGCATGCTAAATCAAAAGCCATGAGGAACCATTCCCTTAAGCATAGAACTAGTAGGCACATAAACACTTGCACACTGGACAGCTGGAGTCAATGTTTCCAGGGACTGCACTTTTGATGTGTGGATTTTTCATAGACCAGGTACATACACACAGACATAGGAACCTTCTCTCAAATATCAAGACATATAATTTCTTGCTAATAGAAATAAATGACAAGAAACAGCTAAAATAGTCTTTCACAATATAAGTATGAATCACAGGATTTTTTTTTAATTACTGGAAGTAAGTTTGTCTTTTTTTTTTCTCGATTTCTGTGTTAACTTTTAGAACACAGAAATGCAAATGCAAATATTGAGTTTGACAAATATCCTCTAGAGAATGCTTTGTTCATTAGAGTAAATGTATTTGAAATAATGTAAGCTTTAAAAAAATGCCTAAAAGATGTCAGGTTAACAATATAAGTAATCACAAAATTAAGGGGAATTAAAGAGAATCGAGCTATTATCATTTATTACAAAGCCTGCCTGAGAGTCACAGAGAAACAAATTTGCCTGATACATTTGGGAAACAAACACTAGAACTTAATAGGTATTTTTTCAAAACCTATATTGTTTGTTCATTCTTTTTAAAAATAAGTGAAGAATTACTATAAAATGCCTATGAAAATGTACAAAACCAGAAATGTTCAAATTAATACTAATGAGATAAACTATATGCCTATTTCACCTCACAATAGCTGCACATATTTTAAATGGCTCAATTAAAGTTTATTCAGACTAGATAATTGACCCAATGTGGAGAATGATGTTAGCATTACATATTAAATAAAAATTTGTTTCTGAGAATTTTTTTCTTGCACAAAGATGGGAGGTATTCAAGAACAGATATATTCATATATATATATGTATATGTGTGTGTGTGTAAAATATATTTTACCTTTCTCTTTATGAATATTTTCTGGATTACATGTATATATTGATATTCATTTCTTTCCATTGTTACAATTTAAGAATTATTCATTCACGTCACATTTCTCTGCAAATTTATTTAACTTGTACACATTGATATTTTATGACTTTTCAAACCCAAAGTTTTAATTTTGCTAAAATAATATATATTGTAACTTTTGCAGTTTAGGTCCATTGAATGTTAAATCTAGCAAGTGCATACCTACATAAAAATGACAATATTTATTACTGAAACACATCACTTCTATAGATATATTACAGAAGAAGTTTCTTCAAAAGCTATAGTTAGGTTGATATTAAAAATTACATTTACTATGGGAGCAAGCCAGTTAGCAGCACCCCTCCATGGCCTCTACGTCATCTCTTACCTCGAGGTTCTTACCCTGTTTGAGTTCCTGTCCTGACTTTCTTCAGTGATGAACAGTGATGTGCAAAAAGTAAGCCAAATAAACCTTATCCCCTCAAAAAAAAACTACATTTACCTATAAAATTTGAGGATTTTTCTATATGAGTATGGATGAAATTTATGAGTGTAACTTATATTTATAATACCTCAATACATCTAAACTATATAATACATTTTAAGCTAAAAACAATATAAAGTATAGCTAAAGGAATAATTTAAAATGTAAAGACTGATTTGGTTTTTAGTAATTATCACTTTAACCTTACTCTAGAAGCAAACATCACAAAAGGTTCTTCTGTACCTGCAGCTGTGACTTTTTTATATGTTTGCTCATTGCAACTTGTATGTATTATTTCTCTTAAAGTCTTAAAGACTAGAAGTTTCTCAGATATACAATGGCGCAGAAGCACAAAGAATTGGTCACTGTTTGTCCTAGGTATGGAGCCAGTAATTGTCTTAGCAGTCAAAGGTGGAATACCGCTAGACATCCTGGAACAGGGTCCTACTATTTTTCCTTTATCCTGTTCATTTTGATTCTCTCGGGGCTACTGATGGCTACATTGCGGGCTTCTCTGGGATTTGCCCCCACGGTTACTGCCCAGACCAGCTGCTGACAATTGCCAGGCTGCGTGTCATAGAAACGCCTCCTGAGAGTGAGATAACTCTCGCATTTCTCCCTCTGTACATGGCTTTCTTAGCTTGTTGCTGCACAGATTCTAAAGCACAGACTGAAGGAGACTCCTTTGCCAATCTCTTTGCCTTGGCAACTACAAAATATGAGTCAGCAATGTTTGTTGCACTGCTTCCTTTCCCGAAAAATGAAGAAAAGCAAGAAATAGTTTAAGGCTAGCTCCTGAAAGAGAAATCCAGGGGTGGATAGAATTTACAGATACACGCACAGGAATGTGTTAAATTTTACCCTGATAACAATGGTTTTCAAGGCATTGTTAAACCTGCATGAAAAATCACTCAGGAGATATTTGCATGCTTAATAATTACTAACTTAACCATAGTAAAAAAGACAATACAATTTTCTTTCAGGAGGTTCGAATTTCCAAAGACTATTCGCAGGAAGATTTGTCATCCTCTCTAAGAAATCTGAATACACCTGAGAGCTACTGTAAAACAATAGCACTTTTTATCTGTTCCTCAGAGCATCAGAGATCAAGCCTGCAAAAGGTCCCGTCAACTAGCATAATATAAAATAAAAAAAAGAACAAGCTAAAAATAAAAATAGATATTTTAGATCATTTTTCGTACAGTAGAATAAAAGCATACATTGCAAATCAACCTAGTAGGGTCATGATAACACTATCTTTATTGTTGTCGTTGACAAGGAATGTAGTCTATGTTAATTTTATCACCTATATATTCACTGAGCTTTTGTGGCCTCCGAAAACTTAATTTTGATAGAACCATAAAGGTCTGTTGCACTGTGTATATATTTATGAACACAGCTGACTCTTAGACACGTGTAGCTCATTATTCTTGGCTGGGAGGGCTTATGACTATCGACGTTGTCAATTTTTATCTCATTACTCATCGCTGCTAACGGAGAGTGCTAATAGCGTATTGCCGTGGTGTTTATGTGTGCTGTAATGTAAATTGTGACATTGCTAGAGCGAGCTACTAATCCGCCTCGTTCAGTTCACGTCAAGATGATACATCACGGCGCTCCCCTTCCGCCACCTTGGCTTTAAATAGATCTGCATTTTCGTAAATTTACAATTAATTTTTTTTTGTTTAGAGTCTAGGCATTTCTTAAATAGGAGAGACTGAGCCATATTGGTGAGTTCAGAGCAATTGCTGATGTAAAATATCCTCTCCGGAAACTAAGCCTAGAAAGTAATGGCCCTACATGAGAACTAAGGTACTAAAGAAAGAACTTTAAATTCAGATTTTGAACCATTTAATAATTAAAGTCTTGAGCGTCCTTAAAAATGAATTAAACTCATTCAAAAAGTAATTGTACAGCGTGGCACTGTTTGAAGTCCAGGCATTTTCAAGCTGCCAATCCTGAGCAGTGGGACACACCCTGACCTCCACCTACAATTAACTTCATTGACGGTTTTCTTCTGTTTAGTTTGCTTTTAACATCCCTTACCTCCAACCTGATTTATTTGTGCATGTAAATTTGCTCTACGTTTGGTAAGGCCTTTTCAGATATTTTTTTTCCATATTCTAGATGCTGAAGTTCAAGTAAAGCTCCAAAAGTAGGGGGCTGGAGAGATGGCTCAGCAGTTAAGAGCACTGACTGCTCTTCCAGAGGTCCTGAGTTCAATTCCCAGCAACCACATGGTGGCTCACAACCATCTGTAATGGGATCTGATGCCCTCTTCTGTGTGTCTAAAGACAGCTACAGTGTGCTCACATATATAAAATAAATCTTTAAAAAAAAAAAAGCTCCAAAAGTAGGTTTTAACTTAAACTGATTATATTGTTGCCTTCTGCTTTTCTTCAACTTAGAAAAATGGCCAATCCAGTCCTCTGCCAGAAATGCTTTAAGGAAGGCAATAGGATATTTTCTCTCTTTTTTTCTTGTCACAAATCACATCTCATCCTTCTAACCTGTGTGAACTTCTGTCAATGTCCTCTTCGTTCCTATTGATTCAAACATTTTATTCATTTCTCATAATTTCCCAAACATTCTCCACAGACACGGAATTTCAATCTTAAGAGCAATTATGAATACATAGGGGAGCATTTCCTTAGAGTTAGAGGAACTAAAGGAAGAATCGGAATCATAGACTAGGCTTCACAACTACTTGAAAGTAACGAAATACTTGGAAAGCAACTGCAAAAATCTGTCGCGGTTCACATGACTTTGTAGGTAAGCAAGGGCAACTGGCGTACCCGAAAAGGGAGCACACATGTCATCACTCAATTTATCAGGACACTAGGAGGATAATTTCTAAGCTAGAAAGGAAACATGCATTAATATTTGGATTTATGACAGAAAGTTATCAAGATGAATGAACTTATTAGTACAAAGCAATTTGTACATTTGGATATGTATATGTATAAACATACATATATTTATTTTCTATTTCCTTTTTTATTATAGAGAGACTTTAAACTATAATTCAGAATTTAGCAGTTAAATGTTTCTGCTATGTAGTTTGAGATTCACAACAAATGCTGACACTATTACTGATGACATGTTGTGCTTGCAGACAGGACCATAGCATGGCCATCCACTGAGAGGCTCTACCAGCAGGTGATGGAGACATAAGCAGACACAGCCGATTCTTTGGAATGAGATTGGGCAACCCCTATGGAAAAGTTAGGGGAAATATTGAAGGAGCTAAAGGGGATTGCAACCCTATAGGAAGACAAACAGTGTCATCTGACATGGACCTCTGGGAGCTCCCAGAGTCTAAGCCACCAACTAAAGAGCATACACGGGTTGCTTTGTGGGACCCTGGCACACATACATCAGAGGATTGCCTTGTCTAGTCTCAGTGGGAGAGGATGTGCCTAGTCCTTTAGATCCTCAAGGAAGGGGGATGCTGACAGTGGTGATGTGGGTGGGGGAGCATCCTCTCAGAAGCAAAGGCAAGGTGGGGATGGTGTGAAAAACTCACGGTGGGGGACCAAGAAGGAAGGTGACATTTGGAATGTAAATAAATAAAATAATTTAATAAAAAAAGTCTAAAGAAAAATATCCCTGCTATTCTCTTTAATGTGAATGATAAACCCTTTCACTCTTTTACATTTGAAGAAGGTATCATTGGGCCACCTCATTGGCCTCGGACACATTACACAGAATGTCTAGCCTTGAACTTAAAATGTTCTTCCTGCCTCTGCCTCTGCCTCTGCCTCTGCCTCTGCCTGATATATTGGAATTACAAGTCTGTACCACCATACCCTAACATGTTTTCTCTCTTTGTCCCTGCCTCTGCCTCTTTCTCTTTTGATTTTAGGCAACAAGGTCTCACATTGTAGGTCAAGCTGTACTTAAGATTTTGGCAATCACCCTGACTCGGCCTACTGAGTACTGGCGTTTCAGCACTCATACTGCCACATCAGGCTGTTTTGCAGGTTTTCAAAGACATTGGTTCTATTACCTGATTCTTACTATCTTTCATTCACTGGCCAACTCTGCCTTTCTAATGTCTTTTCACTTTTGATCATCGACTATCACTGTACTGTCCCAAACTATCAATATAAAAACTGAAAATGACAAAAGGTTCTGTTATAATGGCTCCTATTTTTTGAGATAATTTTCTCACCAGAAGGACAGAGTCCAAACATTCTAACACCTTAGTCCTTCCTTTACCCCCTTCCCACTTTCTTAAAGGGAAACTTTAAACACAGGGGACTTTATTTCCTTTTGACACAGAGACAACCTCCTGAAATGCTATACAACTATTTTGATGATAATTGAAATACTTTTATAAATTATAAAGAAATACAGCTTTGTCTATTTAGTACTAAGTGTTCTTACTGAAGGTCATATTTTTCCTACAACCCAAACAATCTTTTTGTAGATAGCATTAGACCGATCTCAACTAGTTATGTCTTTATGGGAAAATCCTGAGCAGAACTCTGCCTGTTTAATATCCCTCTAATCCTCCATAGCTGTCATTTTCTTCATAGTAAGGTCTATGAATAATGGGAGGATCTTGCCACCTTTGCTCTGCTGCCTGCTCTGTATATGTGGTCATTACCTTCTGTCTTCTTTTTCATAAACTAGAAAAAAATAATCAAACAATATATAGAGATGACAGTTGCTTCTACTTTCATTGTGTGACTGTGAGAAACCGCATGCTGACCTAAAGGCTACTTGTTGAGTAGGCTAAGCACCTTTGACAAAAGCCGTTGAGATTGCCATAGAAAATAGCATAACTTTATTTTACCTGCCTCTTTATATACACAGGGAGATTGACATTCAAATAGATGTCTTTGTTTCATCGATTCAAATGTAACATGTTCTACTTACCAATGTAGCTACTTTGTGGCTCTTTCTACTTTTGCATTTTAAGTCAAAATTTACCAGAAAAAAATAATTCTGTTGAAATAGCTTATAACATATGAAAATAAATGTTATATACATAATTTCAAATAGATTATTTTTTAAAGTTAAAGATGGAGAGATATTTGAATGCCAATTTAAATTAAAAGAATGTTTTTAAAACTGTTCTGAACTAGGTGATAATTACTCCACTCTAACCCTGTGAAGGGGGTTGTAACACTTCAGAAATACTCTAAATGTTGATCCATATACCAAGTGGCATGAAGGTTCCCTACTCACTTCTGGTCATTAGTTCTAGAAAGATCCTCCAGATTGCATATTGATTGTGAAGACCCTGTGAAAACCAACAGTGGTACTTGTGAAGAATTTGTATTGCTTTCATCTTTTTTTTTTTTTACAGTCCAGACGTTATCCTCCCCCTAGTCCACCCTCTGACTGTTCCACATCCCACATCTCCTCCCTGCCACCCCCCCATCTCCAAGAGGATGTCCCGACCCCGCTCTGCCCCACCAGACTTAAAATATTTCTATGATTTTGTTCTATGACTTTACAAAGTAAAACTTTTCTCACTGGTTATATATCTAACATGGGTCAAAAATATTTTGATGTAGTCAATATTAAAAATACATAAATACCTAAACCCGACTCACAATCATGGAAGAAAGATATAAGTTGTGAATTCTCAAATATACTACCCTGATTACAGGTATAGTGACTTTTCTTTCCACGTTTGTAGTCACAATAGCAGGTAATTATCACACTCTGAGATAGACATACCAGAGACTACTTCAACACAAATAATTGTTTATACAGTTTGTATTCAATGAATGACATTTGGTAAGGAATTTCTGTGATACTAGAGGCTACTTTAACACAAATAATTGTGTATACCATTTGTATTCAGTAAATGACATTGTGTAAGGAATTGCCCATGTCGGAGAATCTAGAGAACAAGAAGAAAAAATCATCAAATGGGTGAAAGCATTAAGGACGACATAGTTAATAAAAGCATCCTTGTAAAAATCTCTAACATATTCTTGAGTTACTGTTTTCCCCTTGAAGACTCATGCACATTTTTGTTTATTTATTTATCATTTTTCTAGTCTGTTCTTGGGTTCAAAGCATCCTTTACAGTGGATGATCCTTGCTCATTACTTGGATGGGTGAAGTTCTCTAATAGCAGTAGGTTTTAGCATAGAAGAAATTCAGCAAAAGATTTCACAGGCAACTCTAATGAGGCTTGCACTGCAAAGACATACGTTTATCTTTTATTTAGAATGACAAAATCTTAAACATATCCTTCAGTCCTGTCTTTTCTTTCCACGCAGATATGCTGTATATCAGTAATCTGGACACCAAGTTATTTAAAGCTATTATTTGGTACCATAATAAGTAGTAATTTAAATACAAGGTAAAATCACCACATTGTCTTGTTTACTACTGATGTTAATTTTAAGCTGACGTTCAAGGCTCCCCCCAAAAGGCAGCCTATGATTTGTTATCATTAAACTGTCAACTCTCCCTTGAGTTAGAAATAGATTCACACTACACTTTTTTTTCCACAGCATATCACTTTATTTTCTATCAGTCAAAAAAAAATCTAGAATCATTTTAATTGTGTCTGTGCTATTTTTCTATTAACTGTTTCATGCATTTCCCTGGCCTTTTAATTGCAGTTTAATAGTGGTCATTAACACATTAAGGGGTGTTAGAAGAACATTTGAAGTCCTCTTGACTTCTACCAAAGTTGACACTTCAATGCTAGAGTAATTTCAGCTATTCATTTATTTAATAGTGACCTATGCAAATGTGGAACCATGTCATTTTACAAATTGACTGTAATAATTAACTAGAAAGGCAGAGTAAAATGAAACAGGTTATAATTAGAATATAACTAACTGCTACAGTATTACGTCAGCTAGAATAAAACAATCTCAAATGATTAAATTGGCTTCAATTATTAAGAATCAGTTTAATGTACCCACTGTTCTGATTTTTACATTTCTCTCTTTTGTGTGCATTGGATGTCACTTCGTACAATTTATGTATTTTATTCATCTTGGTAAAACAGGCATTACAGAAGTTTAATTAAGTAGTAAAAGACCTTACATTATTCTGCTGGATTCTAAATTACTTATAGAAAGTAGTCAGGGAGCATACTACATGCTACTCAGGCTCATTTCAATTAGCTATGTCTATTACACCACCAACATTCTTCTTACACAGTCAATACATGTAGTATGTCATTGGCCATCAGGTTGCACATTTTAGTCACATAATTATCACAATTCTCCCAACTGGCTCTTGAATACATCTTTACCTATATCGCTTCTCCTAAATGATAACTTAGTCAAACTTTCTGTGTTGGTGACTTGTATCCTTTGGAGACAACTCGTCCAGGAATATGCATATTTAGCCAAAAGGCAGAACTCCAGACATGGAAGAGCCTTGAATCTGGCTTAGTGATCTGATCTCTCTTTGTTGAAATTCTTACAACTTTTGATCATTTATATTGGGCCCTACAAGTCCTACAGCTGATCCTACTTTAAAGACCCACTGTAGTGGTCTGCTTATATTTTCTTTTCATTTACCTTATGAATAGGTTCGACACTCACTAACTTTTACTTTAGAAAAGTCTTCCATGACTGAAGGAGGCCATGAAACCTGCTTACTAAATAAAATGATAGCTTGAAATGGATAGAGCCCATGATATCATGAAAGCAAGGACTCTATTTTAATTTACATATTTATGTTCTCATAATAATTGGGTATTTTTTGTTTTCATCTTGTAATATGGTATCTAGTCCTGTGGACATAGCTCAGTAGTACTTGCGTAGCAGTATGAGGCTCTGTGTCAGTCTTCTGTACCACAAAAACAAAAAGGTTAAAATATAAGAAAAGGGAACTATATACCAATAGTACCACAATCAAACCAAAATTGAAATATATTCAGATTCTTACCATATGAGGATCTGAGACAAGAGTGAGATAATCTGGCTTCTAACTAATACATATTTCCAACTTCTGTAATGTCCTTATGTTAAGGAATATCTAAAATGAGATGTGGGCATTTATAGATGAAATGTACTTATTTAGTGTAGATGACCTTTGGTGGCTTCAACTATTGATTATTTTCATCTAAATGTGTGCTTTTCCAAATTTATTTTATTTTGATATTATAACATAATCCCATCCTCACATCACTTCCTCCTTCCATGTCAACCCTCCAAGCCATAACCGTTCTCACTCTTTTTAAAATTACACACACACACACACACACACACACACACACACACACACACACACACAATTATTACCTATTCAGTGTACGTGATGTCATTTTTCATGTATGTTTTCAAAACTGACCATTGGGTCCTAGATAACTACTTGGTGGGCTCTTTCCTGAGGAAGACTATTTCTCTTGCTCTCAGTATTCCTTAGTTACCCATGTTCTTTGCATAGGGTTGAGGGCCATGAGCTTTCCCCTTTCCATGTCACTGTGTCTATTGCTGTTTTCCTTGTTCAGTTCATGCTTATGCTGGTTTTTGCACATAATGTATATACAATCTTCTATGAAGGGGTATATTTGATATGATGATTCTCTCTTCTGTCTTCATTTCTTCTTATTGATCCTGACTGCTTTAGCTCCTAATTTAGTAATTTGCTAATGTGCAGAACAATCAGTATCATTATTATCTAGAATAGTAATCTAAATTGCAAACTCTCAGTGAACCAAATTTGCATGTCATATTAACTGTCATTTTTGTGTGATATTTTTATTAGCATAGGAGTTATTTAAGACAGCATGTAACTTTGCCCTGGTATATTATTTACTCGTATTCAGAAATTTGGGAAAATCTCATTAACCCTCTAAAAGTGACCAAAATACATGAAAAGTCTGTCTTCCTCCTTGAACTAAGAGTTTCTGCTTTTATACAATCTGAGAAATTTAAGAATTTTCCAAAAGTTCAAATATTCTATTTTCAAGAGACTAAGGAAGTCCAGCATCACATCCATGAATGGTAATCAAAGATTGTGATAGTCTACGGAATAGCTTTACTACCAAAAATATTGTAGAGCTAACTAAGCAAAATGAAGGCTGACTAGAACACACCAGAACAGCATGGGCTTGCTGTTTAGTACGCAGAGAGATTACAATGTCTTTGTAAGATTCCCCAGATATGAAGCTAAAAGACTTTCAAATTAAACTGATCATGAGTCTAAAGAATAAATTTACTTCTCTTTATAGTGTTTAGAGGCCAAATTCTTATCTACCACTGTCCATAAAAATAAATGTATGAATAGAACTGTGAAACAACAATGCATTTCCTCTACCCCTCAAAAAGCAAGCAAATGGAATTCAGCTGAAAGAGATTTCTGACTAATGATATTCTTTATCTGTGTAGACTGAAGATTAAGTAAGACTATATTATACTTAGGGCATTATGAGGTCAAATGAGTAAAAAGACAAAATATGTAATCTTAAAAGAATAGCAATAATTTTTATAAAACTACTTAGAATTTGAAAGAACACCCTGAGCTTTAAAATCACTTCTATTTTTTCCAAATGAAATTAGAGTTCTTTATTCTAATGTAATTGTAATTAATATTGTGTAGTTGTAATAATGTAATTATTATTAATTACATTTTCCAAATGTAATTAAAATCCATTGCTTGGAACAAAGGCAATCAGTGGGTTTCATTATCTGTATTTCTAAAAGAAACAATTAACATGGCAGGTTTCAGTTACATAGCACAAATATCCAGATACTCTGTGTCTTAGGACTGTTAATTCCTATACCTGGAGCAGAGTAAACAGATGTAATAAATGCACATTTGATTTTAGAAAGCAATTTTCCAAGTTCTGTCTTTAATGCGTTTATAATTTAGTTGGTTATAAAAAACACCATTCATTTAGATTCATTTCTATATTTATGTATGACATCTTGAATGACACATATTTAACTTTCCAGAATCATATATATCACAATATATCACAAACAGCATCATTAACATTTCAAATAGGGGTTACTTCTGTATTCATGAGTTAGACTTTAATAGTAGATTAAATGTAATTGCAAGTGCATACGTGTAATAATGTTACAGAGTTGTCAATTAAATGTTATTAATGGGAGGTTACATTTTCTGTGAGTTCAGAGACAATGTCAAATTTCAAATTCCAAGGTTTATACTAATATTACCCATGTAATTTATTCTACTTTCCAGAAATCTTGGTTTATTCAGCAGTAAAATGGGCTGAACAGTCTCATTTATTCTAATTGAATGAAAAGGTTAAGGATTCTCTTGAAGATTAATAGAAACATGTAAAAGATTAGAACTTGCAATTGATGATAGAACATTTCTCTTTCATTTTCATTTCCATAAAAGCTGATATAATAAATTGGGTCACAATAAGAAATTAGATAAAATCAGAAAACTCATAGAGAAATCTATCAGTTTTTGTTTAATTGGTGGGTGTTATTTTTAAAAAATTATATCTTATGTCTTTCAAGAATACTTCATTAACCTGTCAGTCTCCCAGTCTCCTCATTCTCTCTCTCTCTCTCTCTCTCTCTCTTTACATATATATGTGTGTGTGTGTGTGTGTGTGTGTGTGTGTGTGTGTGTGTGTCAGGGTGGGGGAGTATGCACATGTGTACGTATGTGCATGATTGTATGTGTGACTGTATGTATTTGTGTGATGGTGTGTGAATGTGTGACTGTATATGTGTGTATGTGAATGTGCGTGTGTGCGTGTGTGTGTGTGAGTGTGTGTGTGTGTGTATAGGGGTAGGGGTGTATGAATGAGTGTATGTATGTGCATGATTACATGTGTAAGTGTGTGTTTGTGTGATGGGGTGTGCATGTATGACTCTCTGTGTGTGATTTGTGTGTGGTGCATGCATGGTGAGTGTTGCTCTGCTCACACCCGTATGCATGCATTGTAGGTCACAGCAGGACACCAAGGATAGTCCTATACCACCCTTACTGCTTTGACACAGAGTCTCTCTCTGAACTGCAAAGTAGCCTTGGAGCTCTAAGGACCCCTTGTCTGGCCCACCCATACTGAAGTTACAGACACAGATAGACATGCTTGAGTTTTTGAATGGATGATATGACTCAAATTCGGGTCCTCAGGATTGCAAAGCAAGTGTTCTTAACCTCCCTGAACCAACTTCTAGGATTCAAGGAGTTAGATCTTTCATGGACACTTTATTCATATTGATGGAAAGCCAGAATGACATTTTTATAATTTACTTAAATAACTAGAAACAAAACAAAAACAAAGAAAACAAACTTCACTTGGAATACAGGGGAGATGTGGGAAGTGAATTCTTGTTATATGGGCAAAGTATTTAATCTTTTTTCTTGTAGCTCTTTTGTGGGAAGTAAAACCATGCCCAGGAGTTTGGTAAGGTAGAGCAAGTGGAGACTCGGTGGGCACCAATCTGAGGCTTAGGTGACTCCCAGCTCCCCGCCAGACTCCTTCCTTGGTACATGTGCCCGGCTTCTCACATAAAAGAAGCATGTCCGATGGTCATACGGCTCAAAACAGAGTTCTCCATATTAATGAGGTACCTAGAGGCTGGGAAAGCTTAGCCAATAAGCTTCCCTTCCCAGACATTCCTCCCTGCCAAAGGAATGTATTCTCAGGCCCACCCTGAGAAGTAGGGTATAGTTTTATGCATCTATTTTCCACTATGACGATAAACTGTTTAGAACCATGGACTGTCTCTTTCATCAAGATCAATGTGGAGCATCATGAAGGCCTTTACCTACAAAGTCACAGCCTAATCACAATAGAAGGCCTCTCTGTGCTCCCAGTAGGTTCCTGACTCCCTTCTCTGCTCTTCTGCAATTTCCAGCAGTGTCTGGATATTCAGGAATCTGAGAACCTCATGGCCCTGGCCTCATTAGAGCTAGCTTTCCTAGTCAAAAGACTGTCTCATTCTCTAAATCTCCCAAAGTACCATTTCTTGAAGTTTGGGAGATTTCATTTTTAATACTTCATATATATCTTACCTAAGAAATAACTTCCTCATGGTTTCACAAACAATAGACCAAAGATATCTCTCATCCCATCATTTACCACCTGTCCCTCTACTGGTCACTTATAGGTGAGCTTAGGTCTAATCTGGTTAGCCACGTCTGAATGTGGACTACGTTTATGTCTGCCACATCTGCACCACTAAAGTGTGGGCACGTGTTCACTAGGCACACTATAGCTAAGAAAGGCATCATGAAAGTAGATTGTCACTATTATAATTACTGAAAGCAGAAACCTAATCACCCCAATTGCCTTGTTAAATTGCACCTCCTCACAAACAGAAGACATAGCTCTTACCTGTTACTAGACAGTCACAGAGAGCAAAAGGTTCTGATGAGATTAAATTGTCTGTGGAAACAGTTTGGCCGCTCGCACAGGGAAATAAGGAACTGCTTATTTCTGCTCACCAGGATCCAGTCTATAATCCAGAAAAGGAAGACAAGGTATTGTTCACAGCTGTGGATGTTGTAATAGTGCCCGCATTTATGCTGTGTACCCAGTTCCTTTTTGCTCAGGATGAATTGGCAAGGGAAAAAAGCTTGACTGCTTGTGGTGACGAGGAATCCTAAACACAGGGAGCCAAATTTTTACAAAGCAGCATAATCTGACTGAAGATGCTCTCATTGTTGACATTGATTTTTATAATGAACAGCAAGCAAACATTCTCTTTGCCCCAAGGAGAGATGATGCTTTTAATTTCAGAAGCTGTTCACTTTACAAACATTCTTAGAAAGACAGTCTGAAGAAAAGGCATCCAAAGCTTCCATTCATGAGACATATTCATACCCAAAGGCAACTGGACAGTTGCTTCAGAAGCCTTTCATGTTTAAAGTTCTCTCCTCTCTCCCCTTACTCTTCGTATTTTCAGATGCTTCCTCTTTATCCTGTTTTTTTCTCAAAGCTTACCTTTTTGTAATATCATGTCTCTCTTGAAGCAGGGCACATAAATTACTATTGTACATCGATTTCCCATAACAATAGGATGCTTTTTATAGGGACAATGGGGAATGGGAATGGTAGGGTCCTCTGCCTCCCTTCCCTTCCTAGACACCATTTATGATATTTGAATGTCAATATGTTAGCTTCCTGTGTGACAAACTGCATGGTTTGGGGGTCATTGATAATATTCCTCTTGATTTGGAATTAAGACATTAAAAGGAGGCAGATTTTAAGAGCTAATCAGGAAAATTTCCAGTCCCGTTTTCAGCCCTGGCCTCTCATGGCTAGATTAAAAACAAAACGCCCTGGCCTCTGAGTCACTGACAGAGGCTCATGTGCTCCAGGCAAATAATTGTAAAGTTAGAGACAGTCCAGTGATGGGAGCTTGAAACAGTTCCAAAGTCAACAAGACTAGAAGGGACTCTGATGACAACACATTATCAGTTATGCTAGCTCTTCCTCTTAGCTACAAGGGTAAAAGGCAACTAACTCCTGGTGGCAAATACTATGAACTCTTCTTTCCTGGCCCAAAGCTAACAGACCAGTAAAGAGCGTGATCATTTCTTTCTCTTCCCTGTGCATCCTGAGGGTTAGTCTGCACAGACCATATCTTATCCAATGACAAGGTTAATTAAATAATAGGAAGTTTAAACTCCCTTCCCTTGAGTGTCCCAGATGGAAAATGGCAACTTTTGTGCCCATGAACTACATCATCCTAGAAAGAATGTGGTTTTACTCCCTTCAGTAGAGCCCCGGAGGCCTTTGTTCTTTTTTCCTGGTATGTTTGTAGTAATCTCTGACATAAATCTCCAAGAAACTGTCTTCATTTTTCCTTGTAAGTTGTCCATTAAAAAAATACTTCTTATTTATTTGCTTGTGTGTGTGTGTGTGTGTGTGTGTGTGTGTGTGTGTGTGTGTGTGTGTGTGTGTGTGTGTGTGAAGACAGTTTGCAGGAAATCAGTCTTCTCCTTCCACCATGAGTGTTAGACCTCAACTTGATGGTAAGTCTCTTTCCCTCTGCACCATTTCATCAGCCATGTGACTCCATTTATTTAACTTGTTTTTCAAAAACATGAATAAATTATTTTTATATTATAATATTATTACTGACTCCTCTTTTCTACCTCCAAATTCTTCAGTTTTAAATCCTTGCACTATGAAACCAAAAACCTGTAAAGAGGACTTTGGTGATATTAGAGCTAGAGAAAAATATTTATGCCAAGGATATTATAATCTGTGTAAATAGCATTTTGTATACATTATGCACATAAGAATGAACAGCCAATTCACGTCGAGTCACTCTTCATTCAGTACAGACATAATTTTCTGGGAGAGTGGGGTATATGCCTATAATCCCAGCAGAAGAAAGGTGGAGACAGAAGTATTGCAAATTGAAGGCCAGCCTAGGTAGGATACATAGACAGATCTTGTTTGGAAATCAGAAAGATGAAAGTTAAAAAAATTAATTCTGCTAAGATGGGTAAAGGCACTTGCCACCAAGCCTGATAATCCAAGACCAAGTCCAGAGATCCATATGTCAAAAAGTAAGAAAGGACTCCTTCAAATGTCCTTTGGTTGCCACATGTGCTATATAACTCATACTCAACTCTTCACACAAAAATCACTCAATACATATTAAGAAATTGATAGTAGAAATAATGATCATGATAATTTCTTTGGTATGGTATCTCTAACCTTTAAGCTCCATGTGAAAGTATTACGTGAAGTAAAAAATGAAATTAAGTCTTTGCAAAACATCGAGTCTGATTAAGATTAATAATTTTTTATGTGGAAAACCATGAGACCATTTGTAAAATGAGAAGTGTAATAACGTATTTGCATTTATAAATTGTTTTCTGGGACCTTACCTGGGTATTCTGTAATATACTTACAGCATTGTGTTCCTTTGTAGGTTGAATGTAGGAGAAAAGCTGTAAGGAATAGAAATAATAGCGACACCTACAAATCTGAGACTATAGCTGCCATGCTGAGCCTGAAACGTATCTTCGACAGGGCTCCATCTGAAGTGTAATTTTGGTGGTTTGAATCCATGAGGGTATGGCCGAAGCTTACAAACTAAATGGCTGAAAGTGACTCAGGCTCCAGCACTCTGCATCCCTAAGAGCTCCATGAATTTTTAAAATATATTATTTTACCTGCTTGGTCCTGTGACTGAATCACCGTGTGACAGATCAAAATGCAATTCTGTGATCAAATGCATAAAATTTAATAATAAAAAAAGATTGTACATTTTATTATAATTGGAATTTTAATCATGTATCTCAGGCTTACTGAACATTGTTTCCAAAATGAACAAAACTTACTGCCTTCCTTGTTGATGAGCAATATCTAAATTAAAGATGGTATGCAGAATCTTAAACACAACAGGTTTTGGTACCACAACAATAATGTAAGGAGGGATTTATGTTTTTTTATGGGTTTTGTTTTCTTTTCTTTTTTGGGATGGTCTTATTGTGTAGTTAAAAGCCAGCCTTGAACTTGTAATCCTCTTGCCTTAGCTTCCTGAGTTCTTGGTTTGTTCATGAGCACCATGCTTTAAATGAATATTTTCCCCCTTAGGATACTCCAACCTCAAGGAAAGACACAGAGACTTAGTATTTGGGATGATGATGGTATGTACATTTTGATACATAATGACAAAAGCTTATTGAATGTTTATTCTGCTTTTTCTATACAGATGTATGTCTTCAATAGAATTTTATAAGACAGTTATGCACAGCTAGGTCCCTTCCTCAATTTTGACTGCCGAATACAAAAGTCAAAGGGAAATGTAGGAAGTATAATGAAATTACAAATCACTGATCTGAGCCACATTAACGAATGAGCACAGTCATATATACATCACAACCAAAATGAGGAACATTTCCGTCAGACAATGGAGTTGTCTGAAACGTCTTCAAGGTTGACTTTCTCTAGACTCCAGTTCTAGGCAACTACAACTGTAGGATCAGATACTAACAATTATTTTGATTGTTCTAAGATTTCTGACAAGTAAAATCAATTTGGATACATTCATTTCTCTCTGGCTTCTTTCAATTGATGCCATTTCTTTAGCTTTCTCTATAGAGTTTGGTTATATGGTGCGTGCCCCTTCATTTTTATCGTTCACTAATACCTCCTTGGATATGTTGTATAAAGACACGATAATTTATCGATTGATTCTCTATCTTTGGATAGGTTTAAGTGCTGTGTCCAACCTGAAAAATTGAGAAAATGTGGTGGTTTGGATGAGAAGGGCCCCAATGAACTAGGGGTTTGGCAACCCATCCTAGCAGGAGCTTGGAAGATAATCGTCCTGATGAAAGGAAAATTATACAGATTTAAGGTTTAAAAATATAAAATTAAAAGAGTAAGTTTCAAAATCCACAGACTCAGGGCTAAACTATAAGAAACAAGCCCAGACAATTCCAGGCAGCCCTGCCGCTGAGACTAACAGATCATAAAGATAAAGAAAAAGAATGCAGGAACCAGCTCGAGTTATCAGGACTGACTCATAAACCATCTGGCAGAAGGGCACTTCCCCCAGCTTACTCAGAGTCACACCTTAACCAGATGTCCTTCAAACCCTGATAAGCCCCTAGCTTCTAAAATCCTGAATGCCCCAGTCAGCACGTACTCTTCTGCTGTGTTGTCTATGTTTGAATGAGCCAATCACTTATAGCCGTGCCAGAAATTAGCCAATTGTGTGTAACCGCGCCAAACCCCCTAGCTTTCCCTATATAAACCCTTGACTTTTGAGTTTCGGGGTCAACACCTCTGTCTCCTGCGCAGGATACGTGTCGGCCTGGAGATCTCCGTAATAGATCTCCGTAATAAACCTCACCTTTGCTTATTACATCCAAAATGGTCTCTCTGTGTCTGGGGTCCGCAATTTCCCAAGACTTGAATAAGGGTCTCTCTCTTCGGGGATCTTTCACTGAGAGTAATGTGGATTGCATAGGATCAGCTGCAGGGTTTCAGAGGAGGGACAATAATAGTAACTCAGAGGGCATTCTTATGATTTTTTTTTTTTTGCTCCTGCTCTAAAAGTCTGCCTGAGACTAAATTGAAAAATATTGGATTAATTTTCTTGGTTAATAATATTTAAAGACCGTATGATATTGACTCCGTTGTGTGGTTGTTAGTAATCACTCTTATTCAGGCAAGTCTCCATTGAGAAAATGTACAAGCAAAGGAAAGGAAAAAGTGAAAAGGAAGTGAAAAGGAAGCAATGGCAAACTAAATACTGGAGTCAAGGCTTGTGCTGAGAGAGAGAAGGAGAGATCAGATGCAAAGTGGAATAAAGGTGTGTGTGCGGTGGGGGGGTACCTTCAGTGCCAGTCCCTACGCACCTAAGCTTCCATGTATATAAAGGGAATGCCTAAACTTTATCTTCTATAAGAAGAGCAACAGGGAAGTTGATACCAAAGTGAAAGACCCCCAAAACGGGGAGACCCTCACTCAAGTCTCAGGATGATGCGACCCCCCAAGAACTCACACAAGACCGTCCTTGCTGTAATCACATGAGGTTTATCGATAGGAACCAGTGCACTGGGGTCGAGACTCATATCCCACGCAGGGACAGGGGAGTTCGAGCCCGAGAGGCTGGGAGAAAGGGTATTTAAAGGAAGAAGCCACAACCCAAGGGGACAGGGGTGGTGTCATTGGAAAATCACAAGAATCTTCCTGTCTCTCAAGATTGCTTAACTTTGGGTTCCCTTTAGTTTCTAGGAGAAGCTTCCTCCTTCTCAAGGTTGTTCTCTAAGATTTTAATCTGACTTTATTGTCAGCTAGTACCTGGAGGAAGCTTTCTGTTATCTTTACTAGGTCTGGAATCACATATCTAAGGACCTTATCTTAAGTCCTTCTATCTAGCTCCTGGGAGAGTAGGCTCAAGAAATGTGACCTTTTACTTACTTACAGGTAGAGGGCAGTTTCTGGAATTTGAGGTATTTAGGGCTTTTTTTTTTTTTTTGAAATTACAATTACATTTTTAATTGTGTATGAAAAATTTTTTTTATTATTAACTTGAGTATTTCTTATATACATTTCGAGTGTTATTCCCTTTCCCGGTTTCCAGGCAAACATCCCCCTCCCCCCTCCCCTTCCTTATGGGTGTTCCCCTCCCCACCCTCCCCCCATTGCCGCCCTCCCTGCAACAGTCTAGTTCACTGGGGGTTCAGTCTTAGCAGGACCCAGGGCTTCCCCTTCCACTGGTGCTCTTACTAGGATATTCATTGCTACCTATGAGGTCAGAGTCCAAGGTCAGTCCATGTATAGTCTTTAGGTAGTGGCTTAGTCCCTGGAAGCTCTGGTTGCTTGGTATTGTTGTACATATGGGGTCTCGAGCCCCTTTAAGCTCTTCCAGTTCTTTCTCTGATTCCTTCAACAGGGGTCCTATTCTCAGTTCAGTGGTTTGCTGCTGGCATTCGCCTCTGTATTTGCTGTATTCTGGCTATGTCTCTCAGGAGCGATCTACATCCGGCTCTTGTCAGCCTGCACTTCTTTGCTTCATCCATCTTGTCTAATTGGGTGGCTGTATATGTATGGGCCACATGTGGGGCAGGCTCTGAATGGGTGTTCCTTCAGTCTCTGATTTAATCTTTGCCTCTCCCTTCCCTGCCAAGGGTATTCTTGTTCCCCTTTTAAAGAAGGAGTGAAGCATTCACATTTTGATCATCTGTCTTGAGTTTCATTTGTTCTAGGCATCTAGGGTAATTCAAGCATTTGGGCTAATAGCCACTTATCAATGAGTGTGTGTTTTTCTGTGATTGGGTTAGCTCATTCAGGATGATATTTTCCAGTTCCAACCATTTGCCTACGAATTTCATAAAGTCCTTGTTTTTGATAGCTGAGTAATATTCCATTGTGTAGATGTTCCACATTTTCTGTATCCATTCCTCTGTTGAAGGGCATCTGGGTTCTTTCCAGCTTCTGGCTATTATAAATAAGGCTGCGATGAACATAGTGGAGCACGTGTCTCTTTTATATGTTGGGGCATCTTTTGGGTTTGTGACCAAGAGAGGTATAGCTGGATCCTCAGGCAGTTCAATGTCCAATTTTCTGAGGAACCTCCAGACTGATTTGCAGAATGGTTGTACCAGTCTGCAACCCCACCAACAATGGAGGAGTGTTCCTCTTTCTCCACATCCTCTCCAGCATCTGCTGTCACCTGAGTTTTCGATCTTAGCCATTCTCACTGGTGTGAGGTGAAATCTCAGGGTTGTTTTGATTTGCATTTCCCTTATGACTAAAGATGTTGAACATTTCTTTAGGTGTTTCTCAGCCATTCGGCATTCCTCAGCTGTGAATTCTTTGTTTACCTCTGAACCCCATTTTTTAATAGGGTTATTTATTTCCCTGTGGTCTAACTTCTTGAGTTCTTTGTATGTTTTGGATATAAGGCCTCTATCTGTTGTAGGATTGGTAAAGATCTTTTCCCAATCTGTTGGTTGCCGTTTTGTCCTAACCACAGTGTCCTTTGCCTTACAGAAGCTTTGCAGTTTTATGAGATCCCATTTGTAGATTCTTGATCTTAGAGCATAAGCCATTGGTGTTTTATTCAGGAATTTTTTTCCAGTGCCCATGTGTTCCAGATGCTTCCCTAGTTTTTCTTCTATTAGTTTGAGTGTGTCTGGTTTGATGTGGAGGTCCTTGATCCACTTGGACTTAAGCTTTGTACAGGGTGATAAGCATGGATCGATCTGCATTCTTCTACATGTTGACCTCCAGTTGAACCAGCACCATTTGCTGAAAATGCTATCTTTTTTCCATTGGATGGTTTTGGCTCCTTTGTCCAAAATCAAGTGACCATAGGTGTGTGGGTTCATTTCTGGGTCTTCAATTCAATTCCATTGGTCAATCTGTCTGTCTCTGTACCAATACCATGCAGTTTTTATCACTATTGCTCTGTAATACTGCTTGAGTTCAGGGATAGTGATTCCCCCTGAAGTCCTTTTATTGTTGAGGATAGTTTTAGCTATCCTGGGTTTTTTGTTATTCCAGATGAATTTGCAAATTGTTCTGTCTAACTCTTTGAAGAATTGGATTGGTATTTTGATGGGGATTGCATTGAATCTGTAGATCGCTTTTGGTAAAATGGTCATTTTTACTATATTAATCCTGCCAATCCATGAGCATGGGAGATCTTTCCATCTTCTGAGGTCTTCTTCAATTTCTTTCTGCAGAGTCTTGAAGTTCTTATTGTACAGATCTTTTACTTGATTGGTTAAAGTCACACCGAGGTACTTCATATTATTTGGGTCTATTATGAAGGGTGTCGTTTCCCTAATTTCTTTCTCGGCTTGTTTCTCTTTTGTGTAGAGGAAGGCTACTGATTTATTTGAGTTAATTTTATACCCAGCCACTTTGCTGAAGTTGTTTATCAGCTTTAGTAGTTCTCTGGTGGAACTTTTGGGATCACTTAAATATACTATCATATCATCTGCAAATAGTGATATTTTGACTTCTTCTTTTCCGATCTGTATCCCCTTGACCTCCTTTTGTTGTCTGATTGCTCTGGCTAGAACTTCAAGGACTATATTGAATAAGTAGGGAGAGAGTGGGCAGCCTTGTCTAGTCCCTGATTTTAGTGGGATTGCTTCAAGTTTCTCTCCATTTAGTTTAATGTTAGCAACTGGTTTGCTGTATATGGCTTTTACTATGTTTAGGTATGGGCCTTGAATTCCTATTCTTTCCAGGACTTTTATCATGAAGCGGTGTTGAATTTTGTCAAATGCTTTCTCAGCATCTAATGAAATGATCATGTGGTTTTTATCTTTCAGTTTGTTCATATAGTAGATTACGTTGATGGTTTTCCATATATTAAACCATCCCTGCATGCCTGGGATGAAGCCTACTTGATCATGGTGGATGATTGTTTTGATGTGCTCTTGGATTCGGTTTGCCAGAATTTTATTGAGTATTTTTGCGTCGATATTCATAAGGGAAATTGGTCTGAAGTTCTCTTTCTTGAAAGACCCACCCCATGAGTCTTAACTCAGAGTTGCAACAGGCTTGAACGAGCCCAGGCACGCCCAGATACCTAGGGCCGAGTCACCGTTAAAACTAACAGACCATAAAAGGAAAGGAATACAGAACAGACTAGGAGTACCGGATCTGGCAGGAAGGGATAAGTCCCTAGCCCCCCGACATTCAGGACGTCCCAGCCCGCACGTACTCTTACCATGTTACAACCTCATTCGAATATGATTCAAACCTGCCAATGTGTGTAGCTATACCTTATTACCTCATCTTGTGAAATAACCAATCATATGTGAACATGTCTATATGCCTTGTTTAAGTCCACCAATCCCCGTAACTATGCATCTGCTTCTGTATGCCCGCTTCTGCTTCCCCAAACCCTATAAAAGCCCCATGCTGGAGCTGCTGGGCGCGAAAGTCCTCCGAAGAGACTGTGTGCCCGCAGGTACCTGTGTTTTCCAATAAACCCTCTTGCTGATTGCATCCGAGTGGCCTCGGCTCGGTCATTGGGCGCTTGGGGGTCTCCTCCTGAGGGAAAGGTCCTCTCCGGAGGTCTTTTCATTTCTTTGTTGGGTCTTTGTGTATTTAGGGCTTCTTACGGGTGAGACAGCATTCCTAAACTTCTGACTTTTTGGCTGTATTTTTTATTCATTCAAAAGGATGTAAAGTTGTAGATGAAATGAAGTTTCTGTGATCAACCGCACACCATAGTGACGATAGTTAAACATAGTGTGATTTTAAAATTTCTAAGAGAACAAAATCCAAATGGTCTTACAACATAAATATTTAAAATAATATATCACGTAGACTGCTCTAATCATGCCACATTGTAATACATAGATTATAGCACTACTTTTTACCGTATAAATGGATGTAATTAATCTTTTTTTCAATTCATGATAATATTCACATCACTGTGGTCATGTGTATCTGTATTATCCTAGTTTGTACTGTGCTTGCCTTGTCTGAGTTTTTTGAAAAAAACTAAGGCTTTTCTTAATTTTGTTAAACCCTTTTTCCCAATTTTTTGTGTTATGTACTTTTATTCCCTGAATAAAACTTTTTTACCCGAATATAAAAGAAAAAGTCATCCAATTAGGAGACTCATTCTCTGGAGAAGGTAAGGCTTCCTCTCTCATTAGTGTCATACTTGGTTGTGGATTTTGTTCAGGGGTGGTTCCCAGTAAGAATTGACCCTCCACATTATCATGTTTATTGACATTATCATTCTTCAGGTCTTGTTTAGGCAGCCATGTTGTTCAAATTTGATGAAGTTTCTCTGTCTTTTCTAGGAGACCCAGTGTGGTGGTTTACATATGAATGACTCTTTTATTTGAGTGCTTGGTCACCAGGGAAAGGCATTGTTTGAGAAGGATTAGGAGATGTGGCCATATTGGACTGAGTGTGGCCATTTCGGGGGGGGGGGGGGGGGAGTGCATCTCTAGTGGTGGGTTTGGAGGTTTTCAGAAGCTCACACCAGGCCTAGAAGGCACCCTGTCTCTCTGCCTTCAGATCAGCTTCTTAACAAGTGCCATGCCTTCCATGCCTGCCTTCATGCTAATACTGGACTTGGCCTATTTAAACAAGGCCCTTGTTGAATGCTTTCTTTTATAGGAGATGCCAAGGGCTTGGTGCCTTTTCCTAGGAAGAGAACAATGACTAAGACAAACATTCCCACAGCAACCTTCCTGGTTTTCTGCATCTATGTGCATTCTGCAGTTGTTTTCAAAGAACTCAAACATTTAGCTCTGCAGGAGATCTTGCTAAGATTCAAGAAACATTTAGTAAACTATTCACTTTGGCCTTGAATTCCTTGTGTTGAGACTGTCTATTTAGTCTCCAGCCTTTGTTTTAGCATCTATCTTTAATCCCAGTACTCAGGAGGCAGAGGCAGGCTGATTTTGGGTCAGCTAAGCCATTCTGATCTACATAACAAATTCCAGGACTGCCAGGATTACAGTGGGGGGAGGGAGGGTAATGGGGGTAGAGAGGAAGAGAGAGGAAGAGGAAGAGGGAGAGGGAGAGGGAGAGGGAGAGGGAGAGGGAGAGGGAGAGGGAGAGGGAGAGGGAGAGGGAGAGGGAGAGGGAGAGGGAGAGGGAGAGGAGAGAAGAATCTTTGTGATGTTGCTTGGGAAATAACACTGAAAATCTGAAAATTATTGGAATAGGAATGATTTAATGAAATGTGTTCAACTTTTACCTTGTCTTCATGATGACATAAAGGATTCAGGTTGATGGTTTTTACACCTCAGGAAACTGATAATATCCTGTTGCATACTTTTCTAACCAGATTTGTTGTATATATACATGTCCTCAATAGTTACTCTTGCACTTTGTAACTTGTGTTTCTTTTTTTTAAAGAATCTTATACTTTCAGGATTATCTTTCATTAATAACCTTTAGTGTTTTTAATTCTACGTATGTTTGAGGTGTTTAATATTATTGTATTGGAAGTTTGATTTCCCATGTCTGAGTTATCAAGTTTCATCAAATTTACTAAACTCTTGAATATTATTTTATTCAACTACCGTGATTAGTATATCCTGGGGACTTTCTAAGTTTATCATTTTAAGATTTTTCTGTTTATATTGTTCATTGTACACAGTTCTTTGATTATACTTTCATACTCAAAACTTTCTGGTCTGAATAATACGATGCATTCCCAGTAAACATTTTATTTCTTTTTTTTTTATTTTTAGCCATAAATTTTTTTTTATTAACTTGAGTATTTCTTATATACATTTCAAGTGTTATTCCCTTTCCCGGTTTCCGGGCAAACATCCCCCTCCCACCTCCCCTTTCTTATCGGTGTTCCCCTCCCAACCCTCCCCCCATTGCCGCCCTCCCCCCATAGTCTAGTTCACTGGGGGTTCAGTCTTAGCAGGACCCAGGGCTTCCCCTTCCACTGGTGCTCTTACTAGGATATTCATTGCTACCTATGGGGTCAGAGTCCAGGGTCAGTCCATGTATAGTATTTAGGTAGTGGCTTAGTCCCTGGAAGCTCTGGTTGCTTGACATTGTTGTACTAACATTTTATTTCTAATGCTACATTTTATCTATGTTGTTATTTTTCTCTCCTTCATTCATTTTATTAATATTCTTAATTTCATTTTAATTATAAAACATACTTCAGTAGAAAATATAAAGTTTTTTCTGTCCTGTCTTAGATTTGAGTCTCTGCACCCAGCAAGCATTTGTTTTACAAATCTAGTAATTTTTTATTGGATGCCAGACACTATAATTCTTACATTGATTGGTCTATGGAATTTTCCATTTTAAAAAACAAATTGATCATTATTATTTAATTTTCTTGTTTGTTACCTTGCTCTCTGTCTTAGGTTTCCTTCCTTCCTTCCTTTCTTTCTTTCTTTCTTTCTTTCTTTCTTTCTTTCTTTCTTTCTTTTAAATGACAGATATGCCATGGCTTTTATTCTTCCTTGGGGTTAAGTTTGTGTTAAAAGCATTGTATGACCTGTCCTGAGTCATTAAGAAAACCATACATTTTCATTTAGGTCTTTCCATTTTGGTTGATTAAAACATAAATATGTACTATTCCTGTATGATCTCCCAGAATTATTCACTTCACAAATCACAGTAATATTCCTTTCCCCCAAATTATTTTCTCAGCCTCAAGGTATCTCATTATACAATAACAACAGCAAAACCACATGACCAATGTGTAGGACTTCTGTGTAGTTCAATGAAGTTATTTGCTCATTTGAATCCCTCCTCTTCTCCAATAGCTGGATTATCCAAACAGAACCATCCAAAGCTCTAATTTCTCTTCCTTCAGCTCTGCAAGGCTCTCATCACATGCTTTGAAAGGATGAAAAAAAATCACTCATTGTGCCCCACCTCTTTCTTTTTCTTGCATATTTCATAGTCCTATAGGTTATCAGTGATTTAATGTCTGAGAATGTTTGCTTCATGTGTCATGTTGGGTTGTTTAGTTCCTTTTTACATAATATGATGATATGATATCTAATCCATTTACTTTCCCCTGGTTAAAGGAAGAAGTTTAATTTTTAATAAAAGTAAATTTTAAGATCATTGAAACCAAGTTTTAGGAAATATTAAGTGACAGTGCTCTACTACAAAATTCTTCTAAATAACTGAGAGTGAATGGAAAATTCCACTCATAAATAAAATGAGTTTTTCTAGTTTTTGTGATGTAAGAATATATGTCATTATTCTCGATAAACATAAACCACTAAAATTAAAATACTCCATGAAAATTTTCTGTATTTTCAAGGACAAAAAATACAAACATTTGTTTAAGAAAATAAATTTTGGAGGTTTACTTTTTTTTTTTTAATGTAGAAACTCCTGATCTATGTTTTGTAGCAAAGTTCAAAATGGAAAAGAACCAAAAACCCAAGGTAAGAACAATAGGAAAAAGAGACAGAACCAGGTTGAATAAGTTTATCCTACTAATAAAAGAAATAATAGGCATGCATCAATAAAGGAACGATGGTTGTAAAGAAAAAGGAAACATTAGGATACTACCTAACCAAGATATTCAGAAGTGAATTACTGAGCTACAGAATCCTAGCCATTCAACTTTGAAACACCCACTTGATGTGACCTGAAGCTCCCTGTGGAGAGAGGTGAGAAGAGACAGAAGGTTCATGGGAAGGAAGGGAGGTCAGACTTCGCAAAGAGAACCCGAGTAAAGCTTGAAAGTAATGAAGTGCAAGGCAAGTCCTAGAAATGAAAACAAAACCAGTTTGGCTATGAGGAAGAGTAGTATAAAATAAGACGGAAATATAAAGTAAATTGGGGCCAGATTACATAGGCTTTTGAATTCCAGGCTGAGGGTTTGCTGCTCTTTTTTGGTTAAAAATGGGGAGTCACTGAAGGTTTTTGACTAGGGGAGTGAACTGACCTGTAGGTCAATTACTCTGGCTACAATGTGTAAAGTAGATTGGAAGAGGGAGAGAATAAAAGTGAAGAGACACCCTAGGAGGCTATTGAATTAGATCAGGTGACACGTAATGAAACCCTCAACTGGGATAGTGGCGGGAGGATACGGAAGAAAAGGAGAAATTCAAGAGATCTTTCGTGGGTCAAATCTGTTGGGTTTAGTAACTAATGAGATCTGAGAGAACTGTTAAAAAGATTACGGAGATTTTCAAGCCTGAGTCACCGAGGACATGATGTCTTAGGGACTTTGGATGAAAAGCAGTTTGAGTGATCTTGAGCATGTGTGAGTAGGGTAGGGATGATGATTTTTCTGTGGTGCTAGAACTTCAGTGGGGAGCAGTTACTGAGATGGGTATCGATACACCATCCTCGTATGTAGGGAATAGTAGCAGTTTTCAAGTAAGGGAAATTCTAGAGTTAGAAAGATGTAGTTAATTAACATATAGTTGATTCTCAATAAAAACTGACTGAACAAATCCTAACACACCCGAAAGTCATTTTTAATCACTTGTTTGACAAATATTTATTTTAGAAGTAGTATGTGCCTAGAACACAATTAGGTATTGGGCATATGGATTTTAATAGAAATCACATCTCCCTTATGTTGAACCTCGTCCAATGGGAAAAACATAGCAAACAGACTGCTATAATATGTTAATTATATATTTTATATAATACATATAAAATATAATAAAATAGTAGAAATACAACAACTATATTATATAATATTGTGTATGCTTATATAATTATATATTAATAATATCTTAATAGTATGATATAATATTAATAACATGATAGATGTTTATTAACTATGTAAAACATCTATATGTTAGCATATATATTATATATATTATATTCACATTAATTAAAGTACTCATTGATATGGAAAAAGGTAATACATAATCAGTATTTGAATCAGCTATCATACTAGCATGCCAATAATTAGGATTCTTTTTTGAGAATATAATATTTTTTTAAGTGTACAAGAAATTCTTTCTGGCTAAAGATTCCATTAGGAGGGATAATATTTGGTGTGTGGATCCAAGAATACTTCAAAGCCTTCATCATCATTATCCCATCAGAATCATACATGGTTCACAACTCAAACAGGCTTCATACCCACTACTCTGATAGGCCCTAGAAGTTTTACATAATTCTCCATCCTCATGAAACAGTAGTTACTGACTGCTCTCTCCTTGCTCCCCTGCCAGTTTCTTCTCAATAAAGCAAAAAAGAATGATCCAGTTAAAACATTTAAGTCATATATTTTTTGAATTTTGTTCAAAACTTACCAGGTTTTTAAATCTCACTTTGAACAATCACCGTATTTCTAATGATCTGCAAGGCTCCATAAAATTAGAAAGCTGTCTGACCCCATTTTCTATTTTTTCTCTTACTCTGTTCTCATCCTGCCACTTTTCTCCTCCTGCTAGTTGTTTAAATTTTGCAATAAAGAGATATATTTCCCAAACAAACCATTTTTTCTACCAGTACCCTTCATACTTCTGATTCATCTACAAATAAGTAAGATTCTTCATATCTTCTAATGAAATAAACTTATAACAATACCAATTAATGCCTTTATCATTTATGCAAGTGACATCATAATGTTGATCTGTATTTACAGTAGCACTATGGCTCAGTAATAGTGGGCTTGGAGTGTGTTTGCGATCACACTGTACACCTTCAAATCCTTTCCAATTACTCACTGATCATAACATTTAGAAGGTTCTCAACCTTCTTCCCAGTTTCCATGTTTGAGAAGAAGGTGCTGAAAGGAAAGTTTAGAAATGTGCTACAGTTAAGTCTTACCTCCAAAAGGGTCCAGCATACAATAAAAATAAACAAATATTTGTTAAACATTTAAAGAAGAAAAAAATTGGAATTATGTCTTAGTTTACTTAGTATAAAATAGAAATATCAGTACAAGACTTGCTAGTAGGATCTTTGTGAGAATTCAATGACAAATGCACAGATTATGAAATGTGGTCATTAAAAAGCCTTCAAGAGTTAGTTGTTAGTGACTTTAGCATCTTAAGGAGATAGGACACTTAGACTGACTAACTGAGCTATCCAGGATTAAATAAATTCTAAGTGGCTGAATCAGGTCTATAGTCAAGATTACCGTGTTCACATGGCTTTGTAAACCACCACTTTAAAAAAGTTGTTAGTATAATTTTTGTTTAGGAGTCTCTACAACACAAATGAAGAATAAATCATTTCAATTTCCTTCCCCCTAACATGCAGCTGTAGAAGGTTTTATGTGCGGTCAGTTCTTAAATCAACCCGTTAATTTTCTCCCCATCCCACTCTGTAGATGAAATTCTATTTCTACTTTAGGGTATAGATGTACAACCAATACGGCTACAAACTCATCAGAGGTTATGACTTCACCCTCTGAATCTCTCTTGTGTGGACCAATTTTTTTATGGTCTTCATTCACAATTGCAAAATGTCATCACAAAGCAGGAGGGCTCTTTGTGATGAAGACGCCTGAGGTCAAAAGACAACTTCAAATGCTGTCTGGAGACGCTGGTTCCATGCAGCTAAACTCTTCACACTGAGCAAGAACTTCGACCTCATGCTTCCTATTGGAGTGCTTGCTTAGTTTTAGTTTTACTTTTAGGTTTTGAATTCTTGATATTTTGTCTATGAGAAAAATTAGAATGAAAATTAGTTAAATTTAGTTAGAGATCACTAAAATAGCAATGGAATCTAGGTTACTTTTAGATCATTATCTTATTTCTTACCCATCGCAATAAAATAATAAATCGCCTTCAATCGAAATGAAAGCAAAGGAAACAGTGATTGTAAAGTATCTTTCTGCAAACAAAGGAAACATGTTTAGTAGGCTTTAGAATGTTTCATGTGAAGACATCTGTAAACTATTGTGGAATGAGACTAGAGTCAATGTTTACATAACAAGTGGGCAGCTTGTTTTCCTTTCTGCTGAAGTGACACACCCATAGGAGACATTTAAAAATATTTGTGTAGTTCAGTTACATTTTCATTGGCAAGAGACGCAAGGTTGCAGAGACCAGCTGTCAGCCAACATTCCAGTTTTTAGCTGTTACTCACAATCTACAATCAGACAGGAAATGCTTCAACAAATGTACACTCTTAACTTTTTCCTTCTGTCACATGAAGTACTCTTCTAGAAAGAGTGACATGATTTGAACATCCTGAGTAATAGCCATTGGAGTGCTATCTCTATTTCCTAAAACAAGTCTGTAAAAAAGCAAAACAATTACTAAGTTCAAAGGAAAAAGACTACTGCAAGGAATAAGTCTTTTTAAAATGCAATTTTCTATTATTGTTATATGATGCATGTAATGACGTATAACTACAAAGAAACCAGGAGTCTTTTTCAGAAACAAAATTAATCTTCTATTAGATTTATTTTGGAATTACTTGATGTCCCTGGATAAGTAGGAACTGTAAAGGTGAATCATTGGTGTGGGGGGAGCACATAACCAATTTCTATGATTTTGTTATATATCTGAAACATGCTTGCATATATAAAAAACAGAATATAAAGACATACGTGCAACCATCATTACTATGAGGTGCTGATCAATCCTCAGTAACATATATGTATGGAATGCCTCTGTAGTATTATAAATACTATGACTGTAAAAAGTTGGAGGAATAGTGTGGTGAAAAATGATGCTCATAGTGCCAATCCTAAATACTATAAGGTTAAGGTGAAAGAAACAGCAACTGATTCAGACTTGCATATATGAAAATTATATCCCTTGTAGAGAAATTTTAATCTAGCAACCTGGCTGCTCTGGCAAGGGATCATATCAAAAGTCTTTCTAGGTCTATGTGATCTGGCTTGAATGACACACCTTTAATTCATCTGTCTGAAATACAAATGAGCTCTTAGTAAATGCCTGTAATCCCAAACAATGAAGGTAAAGTTAATTTGTAGAAGGAAGCAGCCATGTTTGACAAAGTGACAATTCAGAGAAAGATTTGACAGAATAAATCAGAGATAGACTATCCAACTCTCATGAGAATAGCACCGGAAAGAGAGGCGAATTAAGAAAGCAGCAGCAGAAGCAGCAGCAGCAGAAAGGGGGTGGGGTGGGGAGGGGAGGGGAAAAGAGAGAGAGAGAGAGAGAGAGAGAGAGAGAGAGAGAGAGAGGAGGGCAGTTCAGTTGAGTTCAGTACAGTTGATGAAGTTCAGTTGAATGCAATAGAGTTCAATAGAAATCATGCAGTTCAGTTAGTTCAGTTCAAGCATTTCAGTTCATGGCATTCAGAGGCAGTTTTTCCCAAGCAGAGCAATTCAGTCAGAAGTCAAGAGAAGCCAGTATGAATCAGTCAGCATAGAGAGGAATTTGGCCCAGAATAGCAAATTTGAACCAGCCACCAGAGTTCAGAAAGAACTAGAAAGGGTGAGCTTATTCATCAGTAAGCCTCCAAGATGATAATAACATATGGCAAATGAAAGGTACTTTTACAATCCAAAGCATGCAGGGCTATTGAGTAGAAATGTAAGGACATTTTTTTTTCTTTTTTTTTTTTTAGGAGCTGCAGCCTAAATCTGGTAATAACCTCATACACACTCTAGGAGACACCATAGCCAGTTGCCAAACCGGAGGCTAGGCAGCTAGTAGTCACAGGTGCTTTTAATAATTCACAAAGAAAAAATGAAGCTCATAAGTGAATGTCTTAATGCTATTTACTACCAATAAGTGGCTGAAGTGAAGACTTTAGTGAATTAAGTCTATCGTCCTAAAAATTGTAGGCATTTTCAGAGAGATAAAAATAGTCAATTAGAAACAATTACAGACTTGACAAAACCATTTAGAAAGACAAAACCAGTGGAAACGAAATGGGAAATGTTTTCAAATGAGACCTATTTGTATCACTGAGATAATGAACATAACCTCTATGGTTAATGATTTAAAATAGTGTTATCTATAATTTCTAAATATGCTAAATTGCATTTTGTTGTGTACACTTAATAAAAAGGAAAATGAGAAAAGAAGACTGGCAATGGAAGGAGGCCAAACTGAGGAAAGGAAGATCAGTGGGAGTGGGAGGTGATTATAACATTTATGGGGGTACATATGATCAAGGCATGTTTATACATGTGTAAAAATGGCATAATAAAATCATTATTATATATTATACATGCTAGTAAAAAGTAAACCAGTTGTTTTTAGTAAGAATGTTGATAGAAAATAAGTTTCCTAAACCTTGAATTTGTTTGATCTCTATGTTTGTTTTTCATCAACAATTACTGAAAATGTTTAAAGAGTTTACAATGCTGTTGCCTCCATTATCCAGTGAAGTAGATTAAGGGGGTCTGGTAAGCATTACACCAGAGACTTCGAGTATTATCAAAAATGGATAGGCCTAGAATAACCAATTTTAACTTTGCAGGTAGTTGGGCTTGTGACAAGGCAAGACAGTGTAGAGGTTTCTCCATCTTGTGTACGTGAAGCCATTCCAGGTTAAATAGAATCTTATTTCCTGATGGGAAAGCCTATGAAAAACTACCTAACTCTTTCCTAGGAACCAAAGGTCAAATCCTAATGAACTTACTTTAGTTTTTATTAAAACTGCCTGTTTATGCAAAAACTCCTTCAACTAATCATTTATTTCAGCTGTCTATTTTTTTTCAAAGCTGTCCTACCAACAGCTTCTATTAAAAATACGTGTTTTAAATTGCTTACTCTGTGGTGTCTACCCTGCAGGTATAGAGGGAGATGCCAGGACCGGGTTTCTGCTTTTACATATTCCCTATTCTGGAAACCTGCAGCCACACCTAGATCCAAGAACAGTGGAGTCCCCGACACATTGCTTTGCCGATATTCCACTGGAGAAACAGTCATCAAAGGAGAAAAAAAAGGAGTGGACTTTCACAAATAGAGATCTGGCCTCTGTTCTCAGCTTCTTATGGCAATGCCAAGTTCTTTGTTTAGTGTGAGGATGGAGTATGTATATATATATATATATCACTGTCAGGATAAGAAAAGATTATATTAGAAAGACAACTCTTGTGACTTCAAGTGGGGCTTCAGTTATGTAATATCAACTGACATGAAGTCTAGATGCAGACACCTTGGTCTTTAATAAGTCATTTCCCCTAGGCAATCAAGTTGAAAAGCAATTTTGCACAGTAGTGTTTATATCAACTTCTCCTGCACGAAGCCTTCCTGAATCCACAGATTCTGGGACTCCTGATGGGAGTTGCATATGGAGGGCAAGAGAAAACCTGTGATTAGAACCCAATTTGATTTGGGTCTGTGACTATCTTTTTGTAGCTAATATGCATTTATTCATTCATTATTTAATTTAAACTTCTAATGCTGGTGAAGTAAACCCAGGTTCTTGTGCATGCCCTCTGTCATATTTCCACTCCCTTAGGATGGTACTGATTTATGTACTTACTTCTATAAAACCAAGTTTATGAGTACAACAGAGTTTGATGAATTCTTAGTTACTAATAAGTAATTAGAATTTTGATTGATCTAAAAAAACTTTGAATATGTTAATTTTTAGAAGAGAGGGAAGTTTGGAGAAGAGAATAATAAATTCTCAGTTTAGCCAACTGTTCCTGGACACTCATTACTCCAGTTCTGTTGGCGTTTATATTGCCTCTAAGGGTAGAATGCCACAGACAGGCAAACTATAATAGTTAAATTTTTTAATTCACTATGACACAGAAGGACTTGAAAAATAAAAAATACCAGCATTCTATCATAAAGGATTCATAATACTCTTTCAGTCCAAGAAAGTTACAAAGTTTTGTTGGGAGCAGAATTGGAGTGTACTTAATCATGGACCTTTGATGTGGCCTTTGAACAGGGAATTTACATAGGATTTTGTATTCTAAAAGTAACCAGTGAAAAGCAGCAAGGTTGGGTCCAATCATAAAGAATATTTTTGGGTCAGGAGGAGAGCAGAGCTTAAAGAATAAGCAGGAATGAGCTGAAATAAAAAGGTCAGGATGAAACTTGGTCTAGGGAAAGTTCATCCTAGGAGGTCAGAATTACAAGGATTCAGTTTTTGATGGTGTTTAAGGGATGCTTCATGAAGAAGGGCTTTTATCGTGAGCATATGCTATTCAGTCAAAGGGAACCTCACAGTCTTAAGAGTCTGCAAGTGCTGGGTACATCTCACTGTTCTTTCAATGAGGTCCTTTCTCTTTGAGTGGATAGGCTCAGTCCAATTCCTCAGAGGAATTTACAGCTATATGGGGGTACCTGGCAGCCTGGGTGTCTAGATTTGAAGAGGTATCCTCATTACATGTGATAGAAACCATTTTGTTATGGCTCCAATTGTCCCAGAGAACACAGCCAGAAAAGTGGGAATCCCAAATATTGACAGATTACTTTTAAAGTTTAAAAGTGTGCTTCTGCAAAATGCCATCTCGCAGCACAGTAACTGTGTTTAAGAAGAATGCTTTCACAGCAATTACAGAAAGTGGCCAGTCTTCTTTTATAGTTTCCAATGACTACCCAATTTTAGCTTCCTGGGGACACTGATCAGAAAAAAAATGGAAAAAAAATTTTAGTTTGGAAAGTCAAAAACATTTGCCAGTTATAAGCAAGCAATAGTTTAGCGTTCTCTCTCTCTCTCTCTCTCTCTCTCTCTCTCTCTGTGTGTGTGTGTGTGTGTGTGTGTGAGAGAGAGAGAGAGAGAGAGAGAGAGAGAGAGAGAGAGAGAGAGCATGTGCATGTGTTTTAAAATAACTAAAATCAAGAAAGTAGATTTAATGGTTTGAGTGTAGGGAGCATATGCACTTAATATAGGCTGTGTTTAGTTTTCAAACCTTCCCTTGGGAAACAAGGTACCTTTTTACATAGATCAATACAGAATAGACTAGATCTCAGGGCATGGCATTCTTTGCCAAGATTTCTGGCCAAAATCTCTTCTACAGGAATTAGTTGAGATCCTTATTACTCCTAAGTCAATTGTGCCTTTCTTCTGGCCGTGCTTTACAAAGGAGAGTGGGTTTGGGAGATCAGGTAAATATTGTAAGAGAGTCCATAAGTGGTAAAGGTGAATGAGTAGATACAAAATATCCTGGTAGTTGAAACAAGGAAAACCCAGGGAGAGATTTGTTTGACTTCAATGACCTTGGAAAAAGAAATGAATTCATAGTGAACAGGTTCTGGTAGAAAAGCATCCTCTAAGAGATGTGCCAACCACAGTGAATTTTGAAATGTAAGCAGGTGTCACTTAAAAGACCAGTTGACATGAAGAACACTTTGAGGTATGTCCAAACAGAACTGAGACATATCAGGTCAAAAATAGCAATCTCTTCCATACATACTAATGCTTTGTGGGATTTAGCATTTCTCCAACAGGCAAATGAGCAGGCAAAGCAAGTCTGAAGAGAGTAAAATGCCTTTTATACATCATTCCTTGTTAAATTTCATCTGATCTCCCACCCTCAACATTTCCAATTAGGTGAATTTTTAAACTATAACTAAAACTGCCCTCATAAATTACAGACTCTGTTACCAAATGTATACACGGGACACATTTATAAAGTGGAGAAGAAAAGCTACCAAAGTTATTAAAATCCTAAGCTTTTTTCTTATCTTCATAGCGTTTTTTTCCACCCTGCATCTGTGAAAAGTTTCCATTAAACATATTGGCCCTTTAAACATGGGAAAGTAATTTTGAGCAAGTAGAAAACGTAAGAACTAGTGAAGTAGCCATACTGGGAGCTGTATTTAACAGCCAAGCCAGGTAAAGGAAAGTCAAACCAGGCATCTTATCTTCCCATGGACCACTGCCTGTCCAAGTGTAATATAATGTTTCTGCTGGTTCACTTTAAGTACTTTGATTTAGAATTGCCCAGAGAGGTTGTGAGGTGGGCAGATAGTATGTGGTTGAAGGCTAAAGAATTCACTAGAGGAGATGAACCTGGGTATATCATCTTTTTTTTTTATTAACTTGAGTATTTCTTATTTACGTTTCGAGTGTTATTCCCTTTCCCGATTTCCGGGCAAACATCTATTAGTGTGATAAGGCATCATCAACAGGGGATATAACCACAAGATCTATCAATGGCCCATTGTAATTCACCACAATCCAGAAAGCAAACAAAGATTCGATGTGATAAACTAAGGAAACTGAAAGGCAATCTTCACCCTTACATTTGCCTAGACCTATGCTCCTGCGTTCACATAGTGACATTGGTCCTGGCATTAGCACAGACTGACAGCTGTTCAGCCTTCACTCTGGGACTCTATTTGCTTCTTTTTTTAACACTCCATGTTAATTAAGTAGAAACTCTTGTCAGGGCTGAAATGTCAACTCTAACCAAACATCTTTTCACCACTTTATGAATGACTCTTGTAATATCTTAACTGTTTATTGCACTTTCATCCGTGCCAATCTTTATTTTTAAAGCAGAAAGCATAAAAGACTGTTTACTTTTTTCTTTTCAAAAACTTCCACTGGACTCATCTCCTCATCTTATACTTGAAAATAAAACTGTTATGTTTATAGATGTCTATGTGATTTGTTCTCTTACTAGTTCTCTCATCTATCTATCTATCTATCTATCTATCTATCTATCTATCTATCTATCTATCTATCTATCTATCTATGGGGATATGGGAGTCGACCTTGTAAAGGAAGAAGTTGGGAATGGAGAGCAGGGGCCACAGTCTCCAATGACTCTTTAAAGAGACCTGTTCTAGTGCACAGGGTATTAGATCTAAGATGGCTCGTGGTACACCAGTGAGTTAGCAAAAAGGAACCAAGGCTAGGGTGGCGGCCACTCCCCCAAACCCCTCCCCTGACCCCCAGTCTTCATGGAAGTCCTCACAGTTCATGATACTCCTCCAACTCCTTCTAAGTTACCTCATCTGGCAGGGATTTCATTGGAGCACAGTGATGAAGTGGCAAGATATATGATTGGCCAAGGATTTAGGGCATGGAATTGGCTCAAACATAAACTCGGCAATAAACTGAGATTTGCACCCTGATGCTAGTCTGCAGGGTCAGATTTCCTGGGATTTGTGACCTGACTCTATTTCCTCTCAACCCACCCTCCCACCCATCCCTGATCCTGTTTCCATATCTGTCTGTATGTCTGCCTGTCTGTCTGTCTGCCTGCCTGCCTGCCTGCCTGCCTGCCTGCCTGCCTGCCTGCCTGCCTGCCTGCCTATCTATCTATCTATCTATCTATCTATCTATCTATCTATCTATCTATCTATCTATCTATCTATCTATCTATGTATCTATCTATCTATGAATCTATCTATGTATCTATGTATCTATGTATCTATCTATCTATCTATCTATCTATCTATCTATCTATCTATCTATCTATCTATCTATCCCACTCATTTTATAACTTTAAAGTCTGTACTAAAGTGTTTCATTGAATCTGTTCAAAAATTCTTTTAGAATTTTTATTTTCTATAAGAGTTTCATGGTGAAATAAATGTGCAATTGATGGCTCTTGTAGTTATAGCCCCTGTTGATGATGCCTTACTGCTCTAATAGATGTTCTTTTACTTTCTTCCTAAAGATGGGTGGGTGGTTGTCTTAGTTTCTTTTTTCCGCTGCTGTGACAAAATATCCTTAATGATGCAACACAAGGTTTATTTTGATTCATAGTTCAAGGTTACAGTCCATAATGATGAGAAAAGCAAGGTAGTAGGGACTTGAAGCAGTGGTTCACATCCCACTCATAGTCAAGAAGCAGAAAGAGATGAGGCTAGACCACTCTTACTGTTGTATTTTGGGATGACCTGCTTAAGGGATGGTCTCACCAACAAGTAAACTGGGTCTTCTAATGCAACCAAGATAACCTCCACCAAGCATGTGCACAGGTACATCCCCCCCTCTTTGATTTACATGTTGTCAAATTAACATTTACCATTACTTGACCCCATCCTGAGATTATATAAGAATCCTTTACTAAATGATCTCTGCAGCACAAGATCAGATATGATATGAAAGCACTTATGATGAGTAGCAACACATCCCTAGCACTTAAGAACTTCAGTGACTTCCTCAGTCATCACAAAAAGAAAAGGGTTCCTTCTGTACATACAAAGCCCTTCAAAAGGGAATGTGCAGAGAGTGAGAGACCATGGAATGCTCAGTTCTAATTGGGATGTTTCCATCAAATCCCTTCACTCAGGGCTCAGGTAATCCTGCAGAAGAGGAGGTGAAAATATTATAGGAGCCAATTGAATTGGAAGGGCCCCGAAAAAGTAAGGGCTTCTAGACACAACAGGCCTGACTCACATATGAAATTATAAAGATATAGGAAGCACTCAAAGGGCCTGAAGAAGCCTAGGGCACATGGGGCCGAGAGCTGAGCAGGGAAAGAGACACAAGTTCCCATCCCTAACCCAAAAGCTATCTCCAACTGAGCTTCTTGCCAAGGGAAAAAAATGATTTTCTCTAATGGAGGCTCAATGATAAGTTTTCAAACTCTGGTATTATAGGAATTTTTGTTTTGGTTTGGGTTTTTTATTTTTTGTTTCACAATATTTTACCTGATCTTTTCTTTTACTAACAAATCTTTTGTTCTTATTATGGCTTCTGATCTTATTTTTGTGGGTTTTCTGTATATGTGAATGTGTTTTTCTCAGCATCTATTTGTGTTTCTTGAGCTTTTTCTTGGATTTATCTCTCTCTCTTTTTTTTTAGACTTTTTTTGTTGCTTTTATTTTAGCTTATATTGTCTATTATTATCATGATTATTATTATCATTACTAATGCCTATTTATACTGTAATGAGAGAGAGAAAGAAAGGGTGCAGTTAGGGTGGATGGGAAAGTGGGGAGAACTTGAAGAAGTTGGGGGAGAGAAATGCATAATCAAAATATATGGAAATTTATTTTCAATTTAAAAATAAAATACAAGATAACAAGAAAGAAATTCAACAAGTATTATGAACTCTGCCTCAGGAACTTTGAGCAAAGACTCCGTATGGCTTTGGATTATCAAGTATCTGTCCAAAAGGAATCTGAAAATTCTATGTCCTCACTTTTCATTTTTCCTCTATTATGTATAACTTTTTACTTTTTGATTTATTCATGCCTGTATTGTTTTCTAACTCTTCCTAAGAGGTGAGGAGGTTAGTGAACTATTAATTTCTTATCCCTAGTGACAAGAACAGAAACACATAATAACCCTCAATACACATTTCCTGAATTTTTATTCAATTGGGTTTAACTATGTGTTAAATGTAACAGAAAGTCAATAATTTTGCTACAAGCACAAATGAGAATATTGCCTTTATCAAGCAAGGTATTACACACATGCATACACATGTATGTATGTATGTATGCATGCATGTGTGTCCACTCAGTGTTGCTCATTTATGCATGCTTTTAGGGACTGATCAGTTGGTGTTGGATAACCAGTTACAGAGTTTATCCTATACCATTCACGTGGTATAGGTGCCACTACCGTATCGTTAGGAATGTCTCACGGCTGGTCACTGCTGTGTGTTTTAAGCATCACACCATGGTAGGACTGTTCATTGCTTTTCTCATTCGGAAGCTTGCATAACACCTTCCAATATTACGAAAGCTAGTTTTCAAGGAGAAGGCTCTTGTGTCAGATCCAGCTAGATTCATCTGAATCCTGTGTTTAGAGTTCAGGCGTTTTTAATTGCCCATGTTTCTTCAACTGGAAGTAAAGCCCATGAGATTTCTATTATAACTCTGGCATGTTAATTGGTATTATCTCTGCTCAGGTCTTGTTTAGATAGCCATATTGTTGAGATTTCAGGGTTGTAATAGCCCTGCTCTATCTAGGAAAGACAATCTTGTGGCAGACTTTCTTGTTCCCTAGCTCTTACAGTCTTTAAGTCCTCTCTTTCATGATGTTCCCTGGGCTTTAGATTTAGAGCTGTGTTGTAGATGTGTCACCAATAGGGTTGGGCACCCATGGTCAGTTGTTCTCTGCATTGTGACTAGCTGTGACTTTTTATGAATAGACTCCATCTGCTGAAAGGAACGCTTCCTTGATGGGCCCTGAGAGCTATACTGATAGGTAGGCGTAACACTAAGTGTTTAGAACGCAATTAGGAATTTTGATTTCCTAAAGGTGGAAGTAGTAGTTTCTCCTCTTACATCCATGATGTCACTAGCCCCAGATAAGTGGATAGGTTTACAGGGATACCCATGCTATCTCTTCTGTTCAAGACTTTTATTCCAGTGAGAACATCTGCTAACCACTCACGTGGTATAGGCGCCACTACCGTATCGTTAGGAATGTCTCACGGCTGGTCACTGCTGTGTGTTTTAAGCATCACACCATGGTAGGACTGTTCATTGCTCTTCTCATTCGGAAGCTTGCATAACACCTTCCAATATTACGAAAGCTAGTTTTCAAGGAGAAGGCTCTTGTGTCAGATCCAGCTAGATTCATCTGAATCCTGTGTTTAGAGTTCAGGCTGTCTTCATCAGTAGAAACCCACTCTCAGCTTGTGGGAGACAATCAAGGACAACAGCAGTAACTTAAGTTGTGTCAGAAGTTGATTGGACTCCCCTGACCAACAACTAAAGAATAAGTTTCTCATGTATAGTACTAGAAAGTTCAATAGATAATCTATGGTTCATGGGAGGGGGCACTATCACCCCAAGAGGCATAACATTATTACATATATTATGTTTGAAAAATATAAAATAATATGATTTCCTATGACTTTTTCAAGTACCCCCAGTGTTGTTTATCCTTCCCCTTCTGAATTATTAAATCTTCTATTCTCTTTTTCTTCAAATAATAACTTGACAATTATCTTTAATTCCTATGTTTGTATGGACTCAGCTTCATATTTAAATCTGTATAAGTTATAATAAATAGGGCTTCTAAAGGGTGTACTAACAATGAGAAATGGATACTAATCGAAGAAACTACTCTTAAACCCCATTTTCTTCATGTAGCTTTAAGAATGCCTAAATAGATGGAAAAAGAGTGTACTGTCTTAATGTTTAAATCAAAAGTAAAAGGCAGAACAGGTACTGGCGACTGGAGAAATTTTGCACACGATGGGCAAAGCAGCTGAACAAACAGGTGAGAAATCTGTTTTATGAAACTCACCTTACAGAATTTCACCCAATAAAAAACATAGGCCCACAGTATTAATTTTTCTAAGTCTATGCATCATCACAAAAGGCCCTTTTAATCATATTCCGAGGGCACATTTGGTTCCATTTGGACACAACTTACGAACACTAAATTTTTTATTTGAATTCCACCTCCTGACAAAGTGGGCAAGAATCCAAGCAGGCTGACATGGTTAACTATTGGTTTAATTCATACAGAACCGGATTTTAATACAAACATCTCATAGTCACCAAAATGCTACATACCATGAAATTGTAGCCCTTCATTTTACTTGGTATTCTCAATAGAATTACGTGTATTAAGATATTCACAAATAAATATATTTGATCACAGATGAAAGGAAATAGATATTCTAAAATCACAATGAGAAACTGAGATTTTATTTTCATGATGATAAACTAATGAAGCTGGCATTAACCAAATTCCGATTTTCCGAAGTGAATTTTATAAAATTATTGCAACAAATCTGAGTTTTATCATTATTTCTAGCTCAGGTTTGGCCAGAAATGAAACTGTACAGACCAAAATCACTTCACCTTTTTCCTCATGATTTTCAGTGTCTGTGAATGGAATTAGACAAAAGTCCTTTGTTTTCATAGTCCAGAAATATAGTATGTTCTTACATTAACCAACACAAGTGAGTTATTATATCATTTAGGCAATCTAGGATATATCATTCTCATTTCCAATAGCATGATAATTTTCCTTTAAGATACATTTTGGTTGCGTAATACCAGTTTCTGGTTGGGAAATGTTTGCCCTCTGACTTATTTTATTTCATTCTATATTTAATGGCACACAAATGCTTCTGGTCTGGTTATCTATTGGAACTGCAACTGTGTTTTAAACCCCTCATGGTTGTGTTGTTCTTGCTGTTTTCCATTTTGTGATGTGGTCTCTCAATGTTCCTCAGGCTGTATTTGAACTCCTGGCTTCTATTTGTGTGTGTGTCTGTGTGTGTGTGTGTGTGTGTGTGTGTGTGTGTGTGTGTACCTCAGCCTCCCCAATAGCGCTTAATATAAACAGCTACTTCTACACTCAAGTTCCCTCCTTTGTTAAAATAAACTATTATTCCATTGCCTTTAATAAGAAGCTGTATATTTAAAGAAGTGACAATTCAAAGGGGGGATCTACTTCATTGCTACTTGTTTAATATTTGTAATAACGACACCTAGCTGCTTGGTATTTATCCATACTGCTTTGTTTCATTGAAATTGACCGAGTGAGCTGAGCACCACTGTTCCCATGCAGAACTACTGGCAGCAGCAAGATTTAGCCAACTTACAGAATCACACTGTGCAGACTGTATTGTCAGACGCTACTGTGGGCCATCTCTTTGAAGTTAGAGTCCCTACGGAACAGTCTGAGAGGGTGCTGAGTTGCTGGAGAAAGTATAGTATTTAACAACAGAGAAAAATCCATTGTCAAGGAGCCAGTGCTGCTGCACTGCTGGGTGGATGCTTTTTTCTAAGAGAGCAGGAGTTTGATAAAAGGACAGATAACAATGTACCGTATTGATTTAGAAGGAAGACAACAGTGATTCTGGTGCCCGTGTCTTGTTTGTTTGCTTGTGCTCTCTTCCTGTTTGAACACTGCTTCCATTTTTTTTTTTTTTTTTTTTTTGGAGTGTGAAACCAGACTTGAATGAAATCACACTGAAAGCTAAATTCCTATATTAATTCCATGTTATTTTGGAAGGCATCACTTCTAATAACAGAAGTTAATCAAACTTCTGTTTATATATTCTCCGACAGACTCCATCAGCCAATGACTACAATTTTCTGTTTCTGAGGTGCATGGTTTAATGGCAGATATTTGAGATATACTGAGGCTAACCTTGTGCAAAGTTCATAAATATCAAGTTTTAATGGGAAAAAAATGAGAAAATTTCCAACTCAACACACACGTGCGCTCATGCGCGCGCGCGCGCGCACACACACACACACACACACACACACACAAGGTTCTATAAAATGTAAGTTGATCATAAATTGAGGCCTCAGAAGGATCAGTAATCAATTTAATGTAAAATGACATGCAATCTATTTCAATCAACTTGCTATGTTTACGTTAATTTTCTGTCTGTTTTAAACAATGTTTCAAGATGGTGAAGTTAAAGATGTCTTTTGACTGGCTGTTTTCCCAATCTAGGAAGCGACCGGAAAGAAAGTGGAGATGACAAAAGCCAACGGGTGCCTTTAAATCGACTGAGAACATCATTCCTATTAACACTATTTAGCATTCTGCCAAGAATCAATATATTTCTAATACTAATATAATTAATGCAGGACCACACATCCCAATCACAAATTTATACATGGATTCAGCAGGAAAGAGAAAGAATATGGTCTGGAGGAAAAAAATATCTTTTTGCTCATCTACCTCTAATTTTAAACAGGGTATAAATTAAACATTCTTTGATAATAATATGCAATGACAGTATAATCATATGCTAACATTTAATCACCTTTTATATACAATATTACCCTGGTTCTTCTTTAAAATTTTATGTTGTATATTGCTGTACATTTTTCTTACTGATTGATTCTCTCTATTACCACTGATTTTATTTATGCTGCTAATTTTTTTTTCCTAGGCGTCTATTTTAATGAGTAGTTTTGTTCGGTTAACGTCTACAGAATAAGAGAATTCAGCACACCTAACTAAATAAGATGCTTGAGATCACTGAGGAAAGAAATTGACATTTTACTTTACCCTCAGCATCGAGCCAGGGGCAAAGTTTGATCTGAAAACTTGCAAATTAACCAAAACTGTCACTCAGGAGTTATGGGCCTCAATGCTGCAAAATATGTTCTTTGAAGTCCTCATTTCAGCAAAATTATTAAAAACTTTATATCTAATTAAAATTGTAACTGCATTCCCATTTTTCAAAATCTCTATATCCTCGGGGCCAATTGGGACGAGTGAATCTGCACCCTCCTCTATGCGGCTCACCAAGCTGCTCCTATAGCGAATGCACATCATTACCATCTCCCCAGCTGAGAGGGAGCAGCCATTATCATGCAGCATTATTAATCTTCTTGTCTTATCAACTTGCAAATCACAAGCTATTGAGCCTCATGGCATGGTTCTGGGTCCATAGTTATTCATTTTGTAGGTCTACCTAGCCTTTGAGTCTCCTTAATCACCTGAAGATTGTCAGTCTCTTACCTTGGCCTGCCCCTGTGGCCTTGCTCAGCTTCTGTGAAAAGTCCATGGTGTTCTCTTCCTCTTTAACAAAAAAAAAAGATCTTTTTTTATTTAAAAGAGTAAGAGTAAGAGAGAGAGAGGGAGAGAAAGAGAGAGGGAGAGGGAGACAGTACCTAGGATAAATTTCATTAATGGATGTGAATTAACATCCTACTGCCAAGAGCTGACCCTTTCTCCTGACACGTGTGTCTAAGGCATCCTTGTCACTCTTTCCCCCATTAATATTCTGAAAAAGACAGTGCATTGAAGAGGATAGAATAAGATAGTTCCCTTAAACAGGCACTGTTGACCTTAGGTTGGGGATTTTTCTTTAATTTGCTTTTCTTAAAAATAAAATATTAATCACATTGGAAAAGGGAAGCAGAGTTCCTTTACGTTTTTTTTTTCAGTATATTCCATTTCTAATATTGCATTCATTAAATTAAGTCATTGAACACTGTGAACATTTTTAAGTGCCAAAGGAAGATAGAAATGTAATTTTCAGGGAAAGTAGATGAGACAGGCTGAGGTATCCTTGTGACAACTCCCATTTCTGCCAACCTCCATGGACATGCCATAAACACTGGTCTTCTGGGATCTTAAATAGTTCCTGATCATTTCACTATCAAAAGTTTTTAATTTTGTAAGAGTACAGTACTCCAACATGACTTTTAGTTGAGAGGAAAAAGCATACTGACAGAAGCTCCACTATCATTTCAGATACGCTGACCGCTGCTATTAAATATTTTAGCTATGATTTGGGGTTGATACATTGATGGGCGATGCGATGGAAACTTTAATAGAAACTTTACATAGATTTTTTTCTCTCAATATACATGTCCGGAGCAATGCAGAAACATTAAAATTCTTCTTGCATTTGGGGATAACTCTCAGTATCATACACAATGGTAAAATGGTATTGAAATCAACATTATTCTGCCCTGAAGCAAAAATAAAACCACCAAGTGCTCATGGCACCTGGAAATAACTTGGCCCCTCTATCATTCAAAGCAAAGGTAGCTGAAATGGAAACACAGATCTGAATTTGGAAAGAAATGAAAAGCCCATGGGATTAATGCATAGGGTTTTTCATCCTCAGAGGCTCACATTGAAGATGCAACTTTGGATGCTGTGATGTGAACTAACGATAAAATGTTGGTGGCCATACACGTTAATACTCATACATGTTAATACTCATACATGTTAATACACATACGTGCCTTAAAATGCCACTAATTAGAGTTCTGGTCTCAAAGTAGCACCAGAGGTTTAAACCTTTCAATGAAGATGCATTCTACGAAAGTCCAAACATAGCGTTTCATATCCATGAGCCTTTTTAGGAAGCAGGGAACCCTACAAAATATTGATGATTCTAACTGTATTTGAAATAGCTTAATATGTATGAAGCTACATTTTGATCCTTTAATAATAGCTTTGGGGGGGTTGTGGTTTCTCATTTTAAACACTGCAGAATATGCAGACATTATTAATATAAAATTAGTTCGAACTTGTTCAAGTGTAGAGTCAATTAGCCAATATATTCTAGTCATTAAAGTAGCCAAATAGGATTGTTTTCCTCTAATTCTGCAATTTATAAAGATTTGACAGTTTTACATGACTCAATGGTAAAATACACATTTTGGAGAGGGTTAAATATTTAAATAAAATTAAGAAGAATCAAAACCAAATCAGTCAAAGCATGCAAGCAACTATCCACAGGCTTCCTGAGGCCAGCACTGCGAACCTGAGAGTGAGTATTTTCTCTGGACTGAAAATGCCACCTTCTCTGTGTTGTAGCATGAACAGAAACTCCTGATAGAGTGGGAGTCCTGAATGGTAGCACATAGTGTTGTGCTCCTGTTTTCAGAAAGAAATCGTGCTAGCTTTTGCTGGTTGTCTCTTCCACCTCTGAAGCATGAATCAGCGGTTATTCACTGAACAAACACTCAGTGCTTATCCCACACTATATACTGTCTTTGTTGCATATGAGACACTAAAAAGCAGAACTTCCTCTCTTATGCAGTTAGCATGCCAGTGGTAGAGATCAATATAAGAATAGACATGGTGTAGATTCTCTAGCAATGTGGAAAATAGTAGATGCAAAGGCATAATGGAAAACCCAGTGGGCAATAAGGGGTTGGGTGTTCGGCATTGTTGAATGTAATAGCATGGGAAATAGTTTCCCATGAAAATTAGGTAAAAAGTAAAGGGCAGGGGAGATGGCTTAGTTAAAAGATGTTTGCCACACAAGAGGAAGATCTGGGCCAGATCCAGAACCCATGTTAAAAGCCAAGTTGCCACATCTGCTAATACACTTGATAAGGGGGAGAAGGGGAATTCTGCAGGTTTCCAGGCAGTGTGTCTAGATGCCTTCACAAGGGGCAGATGCGTGAAAATACTGTCTTGAAAATAGAGATGGAGAGCAACTGAGGAAGATACTCAATATCCTCTTGCACTGACAATAACCTCTGAATTGAGATGATTTCCCAGGCAAGGAAGCTCAATGTCTTCTCCTGCTTCTCCAGCTGCCCCCAGTACTTTTACCTTTGGTTTTCAGGTGGGAATCATTCTTATTGCTATCTCCCCAGATAAAGTTATCTCATTTAAAACAGTGGTCCAGTGTAAGTTTCTTTCTAACAATCATCAGGAAGACCTTGTCAGAAGCTTTTGTAGGTATTTGGTATATGGGTAGTAAGGGATGGTAGTGCTCATCAGAGCCTCAATGTACTTTAACGCTCCATAAATAACATTGTTTGGCAGAAGGAATATGAGCTACAAAAGAAAAAAAAAAGAGGTAAAGAGATTGATGGGAAAAAGGAAATGCCAGAATATTAGCCTAAATATTCTATTCCTGATTTTTGTCTTGAGTTCTTGCATATTTAAAGAAAAACATGTAAATCCTCATATCTCAAAATAACAATTCTCCCTATATTCCCATCTGTCATTAAGCCCTTCCTATGGCTTCTTTCCTAAATTGAGAATATGTTGCTTCTAATCGCTTGTTTACTTTTTTAACAGATTTAATGCCAGGAACCATTCTATTTAATTTATTTTTATTATGGATCATACAATTATACAGCATATTATATGAGATTTATTCCTCCCCCTTATAGAATAATCTTAAATACTCAGTTCTCTCAATTACGCAGGTTTTTTTAAAAACCCAATTCACAACTTTGAGGATTCTATTGTGTTCTTTCTTGTCACATTTTCTCCATTTCCATAGCACTAATATTGATCCTATATTTTATATTGATTCTCCCTTTAGATTAATTTTGAAGTGTCATTTAAAATGGAATAAACACTTATCAAAGCTCAAGTCCAACTTTAAGGACAAAGGGATTTCACTATGACGACATTGGAAGATATTATATATCCTAAGCATAGGTAAACTTGTGAACAGAGAAATATTTTGTTGGATAGATGGCCCAGCAATTAAAGGGAATACATTGCTCTTGTCATGGGTGTGAGATCAATTCACAGCACCCATGTCAGCCTACCTGTATCAACATCACCAGTGGATCTGACCCCCTCTGCAGGCACGTGTACTCATATGCACATGTCTGCACATATACAAACAGCTAAAAACAAAAAAAAATCCTTTAAAAACCACTATAGCTTGTTCAAGGTGTGCACTATGTCTGCTGTTATTGTGTTAGTTGTTGTTACAGTCTATAATTAGGAGTCTGAATGTAAGTAACTGACACATTGGATTCCAAGGAAATCTTTCTCTGTCCCCTTGTTACCTTTCTTTCTCTTGCTTCCTTTCTATTTATTGTAAGGAGCAGCATTATTTTTGGGGATAATATAACTCTGTGTCTAATTTAACTGCATTTACCACATCAAAGACTCTTTTCCCACACATGATAACACTAGAGGTTAGGGCCTCAGCATAACTTACTTTGAATGGCCACAATTCACACTCCACAACTAATTCCCAGGCATCTTTCACACATCTATTTGCTGTTGTAAAATTGTCTGAAGTAATCTGAACTGCATCAACTGCATCAAAGACATCACAGGAATTAGATCTAATGAAGGGGCGATTCTTAATCCAGGCAAGTCAACAATGAAGATTAACCACCACAACATTAGAGGTCCATGGTAGTGCATATGTGCTATGTAGGACAAGGCCTGTGCCCTAGGAAGAAGTTCACCTCATCAATAAAGTCTTTGATGGTCCACAGTGAAGGATATGGTTAGAACCTCCTCAAGAAATTATTTTGTAATTTTTATTACTAAAACAAAGGTGCCATGATCATCAGGCAAATTTAGGTATTAAAACCAGCTTTTCCATCCCATTTGCAGACACCAAACCCAGACGCTATTACTGATGCCAAGAAGCACTTGCTGACAGGATCCTGGTATCCCCAAGAGGCTGTGCCGAGCTTGACCAATATTGATGAGGATGCATGCAGCCATTCCTCAAAATAAGCATGGGGATTCCAATGGAGGAGTTAGGGGAAGGACATAAGAAGCTGACAGCATAGGGGAATGCTAGGGTACTGAGTATAGAGGGTGGGTGTGTGAGCACCCTCAAAGAAGCAGGGGGCCAGGGGAGGAGATAGGGGATTTAACTGGAAAGGGGGATAACATTTGAAATGTAAATAAATAAAATAACCAATAAGATTTAAAAATAATAACAAAAAACACAAACATTCTTTTTAATAAAATGGTCCTTGATTTCAAAAGAAGCAATTACTTGCCCCAACCATCCTCATACTGTATCATGAGCACATCTTTCTGGGGTTGTCATTATTGTAACACATGGGGTCACAGCCAGGCAAGACTGGTAATGACTTTTCTTTCCTAGCTGCCCATATAGCCCATATAGTGCCTTTCTGTCACTGTGCAAGCTAGCCAGCAGTAAGAAAGCTCCCAGCTTAGTCTACTTTAATATATACTTTAATATATATGCCCATGTATACTATGACATAACATATTGTTTTTAAGGAATATGATCCTATCATCAATTCTTGATTAGCAAGTAAGAATAAGAGCATTATGGAGAGTATTATGGTAGGGACTTCTGTGATCAACAACTTGTAGGAAAATGTACCCCATACAGTGCTGTGGTATTTAGTAGCGCATTACTTCAAGAGAAGTATCCCTTACACCCTCCACTCCTTCTCAATGCATGGCACTGCCATCTCAATTCTTTTGTAAAGAGAAACAACAAATTTTCAATAAGCATTAAAATACTGTTTCAATATGAAATTTTTTATATTGTTAAGTTTGTTAATCCCTCCCTTCTGTGTTCTAATTTCCCAAACATCTCTTTAGATAAACCATTCCACTGCCACAATTCCCCTATCCAAATGTGTATCATATTTGATTTACTAGTCCCCCTCCCTTAAAGATTTCTCATCCATGGTCATTTTATATCTTCATAGACTCTATATGCACCATGTAAATATACTACTCTGAGTATATAACAGAGACAATGCAGAATTTGTCCTTCAGATCTTTTCACTCAGAGTAGGTTTCCAATTCACCTACAAGCAAATGTCAATTTTTAGACATTTCTTTATAACTGAGTAAAAATGTTGTATATATGAGCCATATCTTCATTACCCATTATCTTAGTGTTTCTATTGCCTTGACGATCACCATGATCACCATTGTTTGGCTTCCATATCACTGTTCAGCACAGAAGGAAGTCAGGACAGGAGCTCAAACAGGGCAGGAACATGGAGGCAGGAGCTGATTCTGAGGCCATGGAGAGATGCTGCTTACTGGCTTGATCATCAGGTCTTGCTTAACCTGTTTTCTTATAAAACCAAAGACTACCAGCCCAAGAGTGGCACCATCCATAATGAGCAGGACCCTCCTACATCAACCACTAATTAGAAAAATGTCCTACAGTCTGATCTTGTGGAGGTATTTTCTTAATTGAGATTATTCCTTCTCAAATGACTTTAGCTTGGGTGAGGACAACATAAACTATCCAGCTCCAAACCAGTCATTTATAGGTGGGTATCTAGGCTGGTCCATTTTCCTGACTATTTTAAACACTACAGCAATGAAAATGGATATTACAAGGAGAGAATGTAGCTCTCTGTAATAGGAGAAGAGTATTTTGGATATATGCCTTGGACTGATGTAGCTGAGTTATATGGACAGTCTATGTTTAGTTTCATGGTACTGTTGTACTTTTAGAATAAAGGTGTTTATAAGACAGACAAAAATTCTTAAATACTAGAAAGTTGCATCACTCTCATAAATTATTATTATTATTATTATTATTATTATTATTATTATTATCTTTCTGACAATATGCAACCCACGCTATTCTTGAATAAATTATCTTCCTGATTCAGCCTTCTGAATATTGGTATGACAGGCATAGATTTCCACACCTAGATGTCCTTCACAGTCTCAACAAAAAAAACTGTTTATAACTACTGTTTTCTTACATAACCCATGAGCAAATTTCTTAGTTCCTAAACTCAAGCATTTAGAAGAAGAAAAGCATTCAAAGCTACAAATGAGTCCTTAGAAAATATCTACTGGTTTATTCTGTACATGTCAGATCCTATAGGTAAAGCAATTTTATTTTCTGTTCTCAGTAGAATAGAAACAAATAAAACATTTTACTTTTAACTGAAGAAATGTTGGTCAGATGATGCCAGTGTCAAAGGGAATATTGAACGGGAAGTGTACTCACAAATTATATTTCATGTGCATTTCTCAATGCCCTACAGAAGGAGTTGCTATGCCAGTTAACGAAATAAAATAAACTCAAAGTGGCATTTCGGAATTATTTACAAAAGGGAAACACAGAAGTGGTTTTTGATGTTTGAGAATCTAAGTGTATTATGAAGGAAATTGTTTCAGTGTCTTGCCAGGTCATGCTTAGCTATACACATTAACTACAGCTACATTTTGATAGAGGAATAATGAGTGATCCAGCTCTAAAAAAGACTCGGCTTACAGAAGACAGCACAGTCAATGTACATGGAACTGCATTTTACTTTCAAATATACTTCCTTGAAGAAAATGGGTGTTCAACATATTAACTGTGTAGTTAATAGTTGACTTACTATTTAGATCTAATTAAATCACCCAGATGACTAGACAAAAATCTGTAACTGCATACACAAGAAACTACTAATTCTTACTGATGTGTTCCCATGCCAACATTGAGTTTGAGAAGGTAAGGCAATAAATTCCCACCATTTGTATTATTTCTCAAAAACACAGTGTGGGGTATGGTAGTGTGAAGGGGAAAAACATTTTTATCTGGGTGTCTACATTCCACTTTTATTCTCCGAGAAGTACCTCAGTTCCTCTTCCTGAGCACTGAGTTAGGACAGCTTCAATGTTCTCCACCTGCATGAGAGTTAGCACCACTTGGTTGAGCTCAGGGCCAAGGAGGAGTGAGTCACGCTTCACATGCTGCACATTCTCCATTGTCCATCTCTCTGCACGCATTACAGCTTGCTGATGACTTCCATTACTGATTCACAGCCAGGAAAAGGGTGTCTAAGACCCCACATATTTAAGTAGCAGTGCTTGAACCCCTGAGTAGCTAGCATGTTTCAAATCAATCTGTGGTCAGACCAGATTCTCACCTTGTAGAACATTATGTGTTTTAGACTTAAACATCTCTTCTTGTTTTCTAGCTAGAGAAATTCTGCAGACTAGGTCTCAAAAATTAGCAAAGTTATTCTTGCCTTGGGCTATCACAGAGGAGTATGTGGAAGAATCTTTCTTTCAAGAAGTTTCTAGCTGATATCTCATCAGTGATCTTTTAAAAATGGCTTCTTACTGTTGCTCCTAGTCAATTCTGAGAAGAGAGCACCACTGACACATGCGTGTTACAAAGATTTTAAGATTTCTCTCTGGCTGGACTGTAAGTGTGCTCAGTGTTGAATCTAGTGGTTATTGGGTTGTTTAATCTTCAGGGTTTTGTTTGTTTGTTTGTTTTGTTTTTTTTGTTTTTTACCCTATGTAGCTCCTTCCTCTGGTGTACATGGAAATAGGATCTGTCTCTCTCTCCTCTCTCCTCTCCTCTCCTCTCCTCTCCTCTCCTCTCCTCTCCTCTCCTCTCCTCTCCTCTCCTCTCCTCTCCTCTCCTCTTCTCTCTCTCTCTCTCTCTCTCTCTCTCTCTCTCTCTCTCCTCCCTCCCTCCCTCTATCATCCTTTCATCCCTTCCTCTCCCTCCCTCCATGTCCCTTCCCTCTCTTTGTTCTGTTTGTCCATTCCTTTCTTTCCTTCTCCCTCCCCCTTCCGTCTTCAAATTATCTGGCACTGAAATGCAGTTTGTATATTGTGCAGATCCCTATTTCTCTTAAGCTGAGAAATACACTTTATGCTGTGCAGTAATACAGTTCTGTTTACTCTGTCTGTACTTAGAGGTGAGCACTTTGTATTCATGACTACATACTATGGAATGGACACTGGATTTTCTTCCCTTCTGTTTGACTTTCCAGAGTTGCTTTGTTGTTGTGTTCTCTCTCTCTCTCTCTCTCTCTCTCTCTCTCTCTCTCTCTCTCTCTCTCTCTCTCTCTTCTTCGATAGGTGTTGTTACTGTTGCTGACACCAATCTCCTTCCACTGTCATCCCTGCTTATTCTCTGGAGATTTTACGGCAGCTGGCACCTGCCATCTTCCTCCTCACCATCATTCCTGTTTCACAAGTTCTGATGGAACCATTTTGTAATGGATAAGTTATAACTTGGATAGTTTTGTTTAGTGACTTCCCCCTCTGATTTTATTGCCTTCATCTTGTATACTGTCTTTGGAAAGGTACTTTAAACCTTCCTGAATGATTACCATTTATACCCACATTCAGTTTTCTGTATGTCACTACATTCTCTATCTTAAAAAAGAAAATATCTGCAAAGAAGGACCAAAGAATAGGCAGCAGGAATTTGGAGAGCAGCAGGGTAGTAAGTTAGTAATGGAAAGGGCCATACATGGAACGGCTTCATTAGAACAGTGCTGTTCATTTGCTGTTGAATGTCCATCTTTGACAAATAGCATATCCAAAGTAGTATTACCATTATTGGCTTTATATACTTAATGGATGTATGATTCTTTCACGACCATACAAACAACTGCAAAAGAAAGAAAATAAAAATTCAAATGTTAGGCTCTTGATACTGCTCTTGAATGATCCAGGGGACTTTTTTATAAGGGCAATAAACTTTAGCTGATATAGGAATAATGGTGATGCTAAAAAATATTGCATATTGTGTAGAAGATAGAACCTTCCATCAATAGAACAAGGGCCTTAGGAAGACTGGTGCTCAGAAGAAGGATGGAGAGCTGAAGCTACAACAGGGTACATGACAAAGTGGCTGAAGGTTAGGTGGACGAGCCCTCTAAAAATTATATCTCATGGGGCTTTTGAGCCATAGGACTGTCTGTACAAAGTCAGTAGGACCCAGTAAGGACTTTTTAAAAATTTTATTTAATCTTTTTTGGGGGGTGGAGGGAAGGACTTTGGCATGGAAGGGGAAAGAAAGGGGGAGAGAAGGTTTGGGTGAGGTAAAAGGACTGAAGCCCTGAGGTCCAGAAGAAAAAATGGAAGCAAGTAATCCCCAGAGGTAAGAGACGGGGGAACCCTCCAGAAAGTACCAGAGACCAGGGAGGTGAGAGACTCTCAGGACTCAAAGGAAGGACCTTAGATGAAATTCTCTACGGTGGGGAGAGGGAACTTGTCGAGCCCACCTCTAACAGAAAGCCAGCAAGGACTTTGCCTTCTTGAACAGTAGGTGGTGAACAGGCCAACTTGCTTCAATAATTAAAAATAAATATCACTACACTGGCTCAAACATTTATTCCTTTCTTCTACAGTTATTCAAGCACACAGACGACAGCTTTTAGAAGTTAGCCTTTGAGCAAACTGGTGAACCACTCCAGCATCCTGATCATGATGCCCCTCAATTTCTCCAGTACCCTGCATCTAATATGTAAGAAGGAAGACTAGAAAACAAAGGCATACATTTTTGTTTATCATATGACGTTCACACGCTTCGCCTTACACCCTATTGGCCAGCACTAAGTCACATACGAAACTCATTGTTTGCAGTACAGGCGATTTTCTTTTAAACGACTTCATTGTTGTTCTATAGGCATTTCTCTAAAGACAGCTTGGAGGAGAGAGAGTATAATAAGCATAGAAAATGTGTTCTCAAACATCACTTGAAAATGGGTGACATAAATGTGAGTTAATCAGCAAACATGGCAACAGTCAAGTGTTGACAAGCTCCAATAATTTAAAATACTTTTCTAAAGAAAGTCTTCACTGTCAAGTGTGATTTAACTAAAGTTCAGTTAGCTTTTTTCTTTTTACATATGACTTAGAAAAAGTGTGTGCCAAAAGTGACATATCTCTGAAACCGTGACATACAGACAGTTATCAACTAGACAGCTACAAAACAGGAACTGAGGTAGGAAAGAGGAGTTCAAGGTTCTTATAAGGTTGATTGAAAGATATACTGGTTGCAGCTAAAGCTGATTTGGGAGGAAGGATAATGAGTTGACTTCAAAAAATGCAATAAACAATTCCTAAGCCCTAGTTTTGAGCTGCTGGAAACACGAAGGTGAACAGGGCACCATCCTCAGAAAACTGTGTGATTAATCATAATGATGGCTACTTATACATACATGAAGCAGTGACTACTCAATTAGAGAATCCTATATTGTATCAAATGGCCCAATTTCTGTTTCAAGAAAGAAGAGATTGGTAATGTGGTTCTTGAGATAAGAATATCAATGTTTCTCATGGAAAACAAGGCCTGTTTAAAATGAAGAGAACTGTGTGTAGCAATTGCAAAAATTAGAAATATGGAGTAACACCTATCTCCCGTTATTTATTACTTGCTTACTATGAGCCTTAAATTCTTTTAGTATAAATATAATATGAACCACATGATAATATAATAATACATATAAAATATATGTGATGATGTGAAATAATCCTTCCTCTAAGGAGCATGTTAGATCATTGGGAAGAAGTAGAAATAAAATCAAATTCATATAAACTGGTAAGTACCTGCCAAAGGAAACATGATTTAGCAAAAATAATAACAGAAGCTAGGGAACATTATAGGTTGCACAGAATCAGGCAAGTTTTAAGGAAGACATTTGTAGTATGCATAACTGGTAAGTTAAGGTCTGAATAGAGAGAGAGAGAGAGAGAGAGAGAGAGAGAGAGAGAGAGAGAGAGACAAATTTTAGGTATCTATTGTGTAACTCTGGGTGCTTTGGGGAAGAAAGTACTGCCAAGTTTCTGAGGCAGCGTTTTAATATATATTTTTAGTAGAGTACATGCATTCTATGAATGTGTATAATACATAGTATTAATTCAGGATGTGTAGCATTTTCATTTCCTTAAAGATTAAGAATTAACAAGCTTTGCATACAACTGTGAGGTAGTACAATGGATCCAGTAACGTGGATACAGGGTTTACTAACCAAAACTAAGTAATTGGTGCTTGGGATTCTCTATCATGTGTGTGGTTGAGGCATTTTTGCTCTTCTCTTCTAAGTATGCCTGGGATATATATTGGGGTTGTGAGAAATCCGCGCTCAGTGCTGTCATATGCCGACATTCTTTCTTTAGCATCATTCTTTCCACTTCCAATTTTAAAAAAAGAATAAAATTCACCTTTCATTCAAATGGCTAGACCTGAAATTCTCTATGAATCCTGGAAAGAGTAACAGGACTCCTCAGGTTTCTGAGAATGACAGCAGGAATCTGTTCCTGTGCCCTCAGCACTGGCATTTTCTAATACCGTGGTGTCCCTCAACAGCTCCCTTATTTGGGATAGAAGCCTCTGCTGGGACTCTACCATCCACCCTTTCACCTGTGCTTGAATGAACACCTGGACAGAAGATGGAGTCACAGTTGTCAATGTGCTTAGATTCCCTGTCATTGCTGTGTTTCCTATGTCCATGCCTGGAAGAATTCTCATCTCTTCCTCTCTGAACTCAAGATTCTCTTGAGCTCATGATTCTCCTGCCTCTGGGCTTTTTGTTTCTTTGCTTCTTTTGTGTGGAGGAGGAGGTGGTTGCTGGGAGTCTCTATATGTGGTCCTCTCAGAATCAAGCATGAGTTTGTGAATAGAGTAGGAACCAGGACAGTGTTCCTGAAATGGAGTGATCGAGGAGGAAATGTGAAATATGCGTAATGAGAACTTCAGGAATCCTATCCTGTAAAGACCTGGGTTCTGCAAACTTTGGATTTTATTATGAGGGAGTGACGTAGGACGCCACTGTATCATTGGAGTGACATATTTTAGTTGAGGGTTAAAAAGAAATCTCCTAGGATTCTGTGATAGGATGCCTGCCAGCAAAGGACAGGTAAAGAAAGAAAAAATACAGTTAGATTTCTAGGCTGTTTCAATATGGCCTGTTAGATGATCTGCACATTGAGATACATAAAGAGCAGAGAAGCCTAGAAATGTAGGTCAAGATCAAATATGATGACTCTTGAAAGCATTTCAAAGATACAGATACTACACAATCATGTCTTTAAAATGTCAGTTCTAAATAAGTTCTAAACAGGAACCCCCTCTCCTGTATGTCTCCTTTCTGTGTCAGTCTCACTTTCACATATTCACCAAGAACCATGGTGGCTGATAAGCTCGAATCTCACACGCAGAATCCTTTGACAATTAGAGTGACCTACCATTGTCTCTTCTGATAGGTCTTACATGAGGGGCAGGGTCTTATTATGGGTACTGTCCACTAAAAGCCTTCTTCCTAGTTAGACTGTATATATCAGTTGAAGAGGGTCATGGAAGGTAATTAATTACCTGGCTTCCTTCCTTGTATCTTTATCTTTGAATTGAAAGGGCATATCAATATGAAATAAGCTGCAAATGACCAAGTCAAGCACAAAATTTGGAAAATGCAATCCCTGATCTGTATATAGCCAGCCACTTTTAAACAGGCTTGATATCTCTGAGTTTAGCAGTGAATAAATGATTAATTTGAGTAACCAAACTATTATTACCTACCAAGGTTAGGTCATGCCCAGTTTAATAGCTCCCCTTAAGCTACTAAGAAAGCACATTCCAGTTGCTCTGAAACATATGTTCATATGTATCTGAAATCTGAGAGGATCTGAGTCTAGTCAGAGTTAATGATGGGGTCATTCTGCTACCTCTTGTCTGCATTCATCCAGGTAATGGAGGCATAAGTATACCAAGTATACAAACATTCAAAGGGAATTCAGGCTACACGTTTATCATGTGAAAAGCCTTCAGAAAGTCCTACAATCAGTAGATCACTTTGGCTTCTTTAGCGGTTAAAAGTCTCTCAGGTGTGAAAACATAGTGAACTTGGCAATCAAACGTTAATGCAGCAAAGAGAGTGAGCAGGTTTGCCCACGGGAAGAACAGTGCACAGGTTATAAAATGTGGGTATGGGTGTGGGGGGGCACATAACAGAGTTCTTTAAAATCTATGATTTCAGTTAACAACTGCAGTCTGTTTTAAACAGAGGAGTTATGAAATGAAAGTAATATTTTAAAATAAATAGCAGTGGTGTATAAGGAAGCTGAAGTGAGCAGAATATAGAATAATGAAAAATTAGCACATTGTTTTAATATAAAAAACCATACATAAAGTAGTAAATGTGAAAATTGCATTATGGTTTTAAAAACGATCAATAATCACAGTTCTCAGATTTGAAAGATTTGCCAAGCACCATATGAACTACATTCATTATTTTTATTTTATCTTCAGAACTCCCGTCAGGATAATAAACCCAGAACATTCGCTGTATCAATGTGGAATCTATGTCAAAGAGGTGAAGAATTTCTTCGTTATTCATTAGGAGGTAAATAAAAAATAAATGAATACGTTCAATCTTCCTATCTATATAATAAAAAAATAGAATAATTTTACCTATATGGACTCTATTTGTATTGGAAAAATGTGGAAGTAGAAAAGTCACTCTTTGGGAAGAGAAAGGGGGCACTGGCAAGATGAGCAATGATCAGTGAGTGTGATATTTGAAAAATATCACAATAGAACTCATTTTTACAACTGATACGTGTGTGTGTGTGTGTGTGTGTGTGTGTGTGTGTGTGTGTGTGTGTGTCTGTGTGTGTATGCCTGAAGTTCCAATATGATAATCTGTTGGCTATAAAAATTTGGGTTCTGTAGGAAAACCAAGAAAAACCATTTTAACAGGAGTTGACCTAAGTGTATTTGAAAATACTAAGAAGCTGTTTGGGTACACTGGACTAATGTCACAAAGACGTCAGCAGGGGTCTATAAAGGATGACATTAATCCCACACTAACTCTGTATTTGGACACTTGGTTCAGGTTCTAATTTTTATCACAGTAATTTCAAGGCTGTAATCAGTGAAGATATCCCCCAGAAAGAAACCTACAGACATGGCTGAGATCCCTAAACCCCACCTCTTTCAGTTTGCTTTAAAACAAGGCAAAAATCATGAGCTGTCCATAGCTAAATTTTAAATAGTCACAATATCTAAATCTTGTCAACCTTTGTACTGCATTAGTTGAACAAAGTTAATCAATGATAATTCATTAAAATTATCTTAATAGTGAAAGTATTATTTTATAACTCAATTAATAAAAAAGTCTATGTAGCTAAAAGAATACTTTAAAATAGAGATCAAAATCATGATCATATATTTTACTTGATAAAAATGATCGTTCTACTAATAACAGGGCTGCAGCCTTTAAATCGCTGCTGATTAATTCTCAGTTTAGTGGATTTAGAGACATTCAGAAATGTACATCCCAGTAACTCATCAATCAGCCCAATCATGTGGTCAGGAGCCTCTCAGTTAATTAATAATCCCACTCCATATTCATATAGCATTTTCAAACTCTGATATTTTAAACTTGGCAGACATTTTATCGGCAACAAAGAAAACAATCAGAATCTGTAATAAGATTTTTGCATTTAATGCTTTAATCTATGAGATCAAAGACACCCGTCACTTTTTTTTCCACAGAAAAGAGATGTGATTACAAAGCTTAAGTGTGCTGTATATTAAATGAAAATTCTGATCATAAAGAAAGGTAATATCTACTCAAAAGTATAATTTCCGTACTTTGAAAATCATCTCAGCAAGAATTATCTTCCCCTATCAAATTGTAGCACTTGTCAAAATCAACTGTAAAGCATTTCAAGTGCTCTTCTGAATCAACAAAACAGACGTATAGCGACGTGAGGTGGCAAGGGGAAAGCAGTAACAGAGCCAGAGGCCCATCAGTGCCCGCAATCTCTTGAACCCACACTTAACACAGTAGACGCTGCGGGTCTTTGGAATACTACTCACAAGAGGGAAATAAGGCTGATTCTTAATAATATGTAAAAATATGTAGAAATTATTTTCTTTCTGAATTGCTGTGAGGCATTAATCCTTTCTTTATGTTCGAGACATGTAACAGTATTCTTTTAAATCTAAAGGGTAATGACACCTTTTCATATGATGTAATTTGAAAAATTTGAAGGTGAGTATGGAAGACAAAAGAATATTCTGTGGCAGCTAAATATTTCTGCTATATCCACCACATTTTCTAGTTTGCTGATAAGCAATCAAATATATATTTGCTAATATATGATTATAATAGATAATAGAGATGTTTGCACATATATATATATATATATATATATATATATATATATATATATATATATATATGTGTGTGTGTGTGTGTGTGTGTGTGTGTGTGTGTGTGTGTATAAAATTTTATCACTTAGGACCAAGTCTCTGAATTCAGAATATTATGTATAAATCCCAATTAATTCCAATTTTTAAGTAGAGTTGAGTGAGTTAGTTGACCTCCTTGCCTTATTTCTGGTAAAATGAAGAGAAACACAGTACCAGACTGAGGAGGTTGGTTTGAGGATTCCATAGGGCAATTTTGGAAGGAGGCTGAAAACAGCACCTTTTATGCAGCAATAAAAGAGGAATTTTGGATTTTTGTCATGTTGTTAATATTTTAATGCTAAAGGTTTCTCTTTACACTCTCAGAGTGATAAAGTAATTTTACTCATGCGCTTCAGTTCGTTGGAAGATATAACTGTGAACCTAAATGGTCAAGATTATGTTTATATGTATATTTTGATAGTAAGAATGAGAATGATGTTACTAGTCTATTTGAATATAAATATTAACTTAAAAGTGAATCCAAGTCAAATAACAACATGATTGAAACAGACATAAGTAAGCTGAATATTGTTATTGTTTGTGGTCCCATATTTTATTTATTTTGATTTTTATATGACATGATAAGATAACTATTGTGTAAGTTGTGGTATCATGTTATTATTATCCAATGGCAAGAGAGGAAAGAAAACTTCTTACAAGTGTGTGTGTGTGTGTGTGTGTGTGTGTGTGTGTGTGTGTGTGTATTTGTGTATGTTTGTATGTATGTGTGTATGTGTGTCTATGTGTATATGTGTGCGTAGGTGTATATGTATATATAGGTGTGTGTGCATCATCAGTCTGAGCTATAACTGTGTTTACTTTCTGTTTATTTTCTCTCAGGATAGTCATGGTGAGATACTAAGTCCCCAAATGGTGAATGATGTTCAGAAAGCCAGCGAGGAAAATCTACCACTCAAAATAATAAGGGCATGTTTCTGGAGTCACCATTTTCTATCGTTCTGACATAACCATTTCTTGTGCCCTCCAGTTGGAAGAATGCTAACAAACCATGTTGCTGATTAAATATTTGAATCTGTCCTCTGAAAGGTGTGCAGACACTAGTTCCCAGTACAATAAGTTTTGAAGTAAAACGGAATGCGACCATGGAAATGAGGCTCTGGTGGACAGGTTCATGACTTTTATAAGAAATGATGTCAAAGTACCCTAACCCTTCCCCTCTACCAACTACTCACTCATCCCTACCTTTAAAATAAGTTTAAAAAGCAATTTAAGCACTTAGTGAATACAATTATAACTGCCCATAACACAAAGGGTTTCATCAGATAAACCTGTTAACACCTTCATCCCCAAATGATGATCTGCAATTGTGGCAATTAAATTTCTCTCATTGTTGAGACCAACAATTCTGTGGCACTTTCCTCTGTTAATCCGGGCAGACTCATATAAACTCTCGATCACATTTAAACTGGCTTGCTTGTTGATAGTTTTCCAAGTTTTTTCTCTGATGAGCATTTTTAGACAGGCCTCTTCTTAGAACACTTAGGCTTAGCCAATGACTAACCGAATAGAAGCTTAGTGACTTAATACATGGATAGAGTTTCCTAATCAATTTTATGGGAGTGTTGCAAAGATTCATTAAAATATCTAAATTTTAATTTTTCTGATTTAAATCTATTTTAAATCTAAATCTATTTTGATCATATTTCTGTTTCCACAAGATCCTTGAGGTTCTTTTTTCTCTCCCTGCCTTTCCAACTGGAAATTCTTTCTCAAAAGACAATTAAAAACTCAATATAGCAATAACCCCTTAGGAAATTAGAAGACAAGATAAAACCAAACCAAAAGGATGAAGAAGAAGAAAAAAAAAGAAAAAGAAAAGGTAGCCCATCAAACTGTAACCAAATAAAGCACACAAAAAATACTATGGACTCCAAAATAATACATTTCTTTTCCTCCCTTCCTTCTTCCCTCCCACTCCTTCCTCCTTTCTTTCTTCCTTCCTTCCTTTCTTTCTTCCTTCCTTCCTTCCTTTCTTTCTTTCTTTCTTTCTTCCTTCCTTCCTTCCTTCCTTTCTTTCTTTCTTTCTTCCTTTCTTTCTGTTACTTTTTGCTTTTATATTTGCTCATACACTGCATCCTGACCACAGCAGTTTCCCCTCTCTTAACTCTTCCTAGTCCTCCCACTCACTACTACTCTCCCCAGAGACACCCACCACTCCCATGGTTAGGAGTTCCACAAGTACACTAAGCTACACAACCATAACGCATACGCAGAAGACTTGGCTCAGACTCAGTCAAGCTTCCTGATTGTTGGCTCAGTCTCTGTGAGCTCTGCTAAGTTGATTTTATGGGCTGTGTTCTTGTGGTGTCTTTGATTGCTCTGGTATATGCTCTAAGATCAAGAATCCACAAATGAGACCTCATAAAATTACAAAGCTTCTGTAAGGCAAAGGACATTGTCGATAGGACAAAACAGCAACCAACTGATTGGGAAAAGATATTTACCAAACCTACATCTGATAAAGGGCTAATATCCAATATATAGAAAGAACTCAAGAAGTTAGACTCCAATCAAATAAAAATGTCCCCTATTAAAAATGGGGACAGAGCTAAACAAAGAATTCTCAACCGAAAAATAATGAATGGCCAAGAAGCACCTAGAGAAATGTTCAACATCCTTAGTCATCAGGAAAATTCAAATCAAAACAACCCTGAGATTCCACCTCATACCAGTCAGAATGGCTAAGATCAAAAACTCAAGGGGCAACAGATGCTGGCGAGGATGTGGAGAAAGAGGAACACTCCTCCATTGTTGGTGAGGTTGCAAGCTGGTACAACCACTCTGGAAATCAGTCTGGAGGTTCCTTAGAGAATTGGACATAGTACTCCCTGAGGACCCAGCTATATTAATGCTGGGCATACACCCAAAAGATGTTCCAACATATTAAAAGGGCAGGTGCATCACTATGTTCATAGCAGCCTTGTGTATAATAGTCAGAAGCTGGAAAGAACCCAGATGCCCTTCAACAGAGGAATGGACACAGAAACACTTGGTACATTTACACAATGGTGTACTACTCAGCTATTAAAAATGACTTCGTGATATTCTTAGGCAAATGGATGGAACTAGATAAGAGCATCCTGAGTAAGGTAACCCAATAATGAAAGAACACACATAGTATGCACTCACTGATAAGTGGATATTAGCCCAAAAGCTTGGAATACCCAAGCTACAATCCATAGACCACATGAAGCTCAAGAAGTTGGAAGAGCAAAGAGAGGATGCTTCCAGCCTTGTTAGAAGGAAGAACAAAATATTCATAGGATGAAATACAGAGAAAAGTCTGGAGCAGAGACTGAGGGAAAGGTCATCCAGAGATGGACCCACCTGGAGATCCATTCCATATACTGTCACCAAACCCAGACAATATTGTGAATGCAAAGAAGTGCATGCTGACAGGAGCCTGATATAGATGTCTCCTGAGAGGCTCTGCTGGAGCCTGAGAAATACAGAGTTAGATGCTCTCAACCAACCATTGAACTGAAAATGGGGCCCCCCAATGGAGGAGTTAGATTAAGGACTGAAGGACCTGAAGGGGTTTTCCACCCCATAGGACGAACAACAGTATCAACCAACCAGACAGCCCAGAGCTCCCAGTGACTAAACCACCAATCAAAGAGTACACATCGAGGGACCCATGACTCCAGCCACATATGTAGCAGAGGATGGCCCTATCGGGCATCAATGAGAGACCTTTGGTTCTGTGAAGGCTCAATGCTCCTGTGTAGGGGAATGCCAGGTCGAGGAGGCAGAAGGAGTAGGTGGATGGGTGGTGAAACACTCTCATAGAGGCAGGGGGAGAGGGGAAAGGGTTAGGAGGATTCCAGAGGGGAAATCAGGAAAGAGGATAACATTTGAAATGTAAATAAAGAAAATATCCAATTAAAAGGAAAAACTACAAATTCAAATGATAATGGGGACAATTCCTTTGATACTACTAGAATAAGTATGTACAAAGACAATTTTCTATAACTTTTGGAAAATAAAAATACATTAAAAACTCCTAAACGATTAAATCAGTTTGCATATTACTTTCAAGTCTGCCTATACTAATAATATAATATTGAAACTTGAAAATGTTTTGGCTTTTCATTGAATTTACATAATTCCAGAAACATTGTTTAAAATATTCAGAGATCATCTAATTTTAGGATAGAAATCGATGCCTTCTCTCACTCATGCAATCCTTCCATCCATTCACTTCCCCTCCTCCTCCAAGAGGGTAGAGCCACCCTCTTACTCCACCCCAGTATCCTGACCTTGGCACATCAAGTCTTGGGGTTGAGGATTTAGCTCAGTGGTAGAACGCTTGCCTAGCAAGCGCAAGGCCCTGTGTTCGGTCCTCAGCTCCGAAAAAAAAAAAAAAAGGAAAAAGAAAAAAAAGAAAAAAGAAAAAGTCTCTGTAGGCTGGGCTATCCTCTTCCACTGAGGCCAGACAAGGAGGCTTGGGTAGGGTAACAGATTACATAGCTAGACAGCATCTTTGGGGACAACACCCACTCCAGTTGGAGGACCCACATGAAACCAAGCTGTACATCTACTACATATGTGTGGTGTGGGAATGTGGAGGTCAAGGTGCAGGCCATGTATACTCTTTGGTTGTGGTTCAGTCTCTGAGAGCCCCCAAAAGTCCAAGTTAGTTGACTCTGTTGTTCTTCTTGAAGAGTCCCTATCTCCTTCAGGGCCTTTCATGCTTCCCCCTACTCTTCCAAAAGAGTCCTTGAGCTCCATCCAATGTTTGGATATGGGTCTTTGCATATTTCAGTCAGCTGTTGGGTGGAGCTTCTCAGGAGACAGTCATGCTAGACTCCTCTCTGTAAGCATAACTCTGTATTAATAGTATTATGGAATGATGCTTGCAAATCAGATTCATCTAAAGTTGTGCCAGGTTTTGGTTGGTGATTTCCTCAGTCTTTGCTCCATCTTTGTCCCTGTATTTCTTATATACAGGATAAATTTGGGGTTGAAAATTTTGAGTGTGGTTTTCTGTCTTTATCCCTCCACTGGGGGTCCTGCCTGGCTCCAGGACGTAGCCTCTTCAGGTTCCATACCCCCACTGTTTTGAGTCTCAGCTAAAGTCACCTCCATTAACTTCCACTATCCTAGGTCTCTATCACATCCTCAAAATAACCCTGAACCCCACACCCCTGCCAGCTGCAGATTTCCACTCATTCTCCTGGCTCTCTGGCCCTCTGGCCCTCTGGCCCTCTTGCCTGTCTCTCCCTACACTTGAGAGGTTCTATCTTTTTTAACATAGCCATAATCTGAGATATTCTTCTGCTCTAGAGTTCATACACATCCTTGTAAGCCTATGTCATCATGACCAGTGTTGAGATTGCCACTGACCTCTCGTTGTTGCCATCCTATTCCAGGATCTGATGTGGCCTGGGCACTTTGCACTAACACTTTCACAACATTACCAAATAATTGCTAACAAGAATGTCAGATTGAGGGCCCTCCTATCACTTGGAGAAATCCTGGAAGAGAAAAAAGGGAAGCATAGATTTCCATTATTTCTGTCATGCAACAATAACTTTCTAAATTTCATTGGTATCTTCAGAGTCAGAATCCTAAAGTCACCTCCTCTCCAAAACTTCATTTTTCTCTTTAATCAAACTAAGTACCAGGAGAAAAAAAATGCATACCCATGTCTCTACAAATATACTCTGCCATCTAACTATCCAATCATCTCATCTGTTTGTCTGTCTCCTCTATCTATCTATCTATCTATCTATCTATCTATCTATCTATCTCTATCTATCTATCATCTATCTTCTGTGTGCATTTAGCTAACAACTATTTGTAAACTATATATATGTATATAGTGTGTGTTTGTATATATATATACACACACTCAGTAACAATTTGTAGTTAAAAATGGGTAAAAAGATTACTCAAGAATTTTAATATAGATTTGCTAATAAACACAGTCCTTGTTAGAGAGCATATCTTGATACACACACACAACACACACACACACACACACACACACACACACATTTTCTTAGAGAAGTGGGTTGTGGGATAGGACTGATGAATCAGAAGAGATTTTCTGTTTTGTTTTGTTTTGTTTTAATGTTACTTAATCATTTTTATAGTCCAGATTTTATCCCCAAACTGGTCTACCCTCTGACCTTTCCATATCCCATACTTCCTCTGCCACCCCCACCCTCCACCTCACTAGACCTAGTCTCTTGAGGGTTAGGTGCATCTTTTCTGATTGAGTCCTGACCCAGGAGTCCTCTGCTGTATATGTGTCCAGGGCCTCATATCAGCTGGTGTATGCTGCCTGGTTGGTGGCCTAGTTTCTGAGAGATTTCAGGGGTCCAGGTTAATTGAGATTGCTAGTCCTCCTACAGGGTTGCCCTCCTCAGCCTCTTTCAGATTTTCCCTAATTCAACTACACGTATCAGCAGCTTCTTTCCATTAGTTGGATGTAAATATCTGCATCTGACTCTTTCAGCTGCTTGTTGGGTCTTTCAGAGGGCAGTCATGATAGGCCCCTTTTTGTGAGCACACCGTAGCCTCAGTAGTAGTGTCAGGCCTCCCCCTTGAGCTGGATCCCAATTTGGGCCTGTTGCTGGACCTCCTTTTCCCCAGGATCTTCTCCCTTTTTGTCCCTGTAGTTCTTTCAGACAGGAACAATTATGGGTCAGAGTTTTTGACTGCGGATGGCAACCCCATCCCTTACTTTCTACTGGAGGTGGACTCTACAAGTTCCCTCTCCCCAGTGTTGGGCATTTCATCTAAGGTCCCTTTCTTTGAGTCCTGAGAGTCTCTCACCTCCCAAGTTTCTAGTACAGTCTTGATGGTTCCCGACCTCCTACCTTCCGAGGTTGCCTGTTTCCATTCTTTCTGCCAGCCCTCGGGGCTTCATTCCTGTTCCCCCCAACCAATACCCGATCATTTTCCCCTCTTCCCTTCCTTGTCCTCTTTATCACTCAGGTCCCTCCCTCTCTCCCACCTCCTGTGATTGCTTTCTTCTTCCTACCAAGTGAGATTGAGGCATTCTTGATTGGGTTCTTCAACTTGTTAATAACCTTTTTGAAAAAGTTCTGTGGATCATATCCTGGGTATTCTGTACTTTTTTTGGCTAATGTCCACTTATTAGTGAGTACTTACCATGCATGTTCTTTTGGGACTGAGTTACCTTACTCAGGATGATATTTTCTAGTTCCATTTATTTGCCTGCAAAACATAGGATGTCCTCGTTCTTAATAGCTGAGTAGTACTCCATTGTGTACTCCATTGTGTGTCCATTTTCTGGATCCATTCTTCTGTTGTGGGACAATTGGGTTGTTTCCAGCTTCTGGCTATCACAAACAAGGCTTTCTTAACCAGCTTAATACATTCTTTAATTCCTTGCAATCGGTGTAACTATAATACATCACCAGAAACTTGCTTTCACCAAATACCTTGAGGTAAAGTACTGATGGAAAGTGAGATTTAAAGAGATTGACAATGTATAAAGAGAAAATTTAAGTAATTCTATCTTCCCTTCCTCTTACTTTTTTCCCATATATGAAATAAGCATGCTATAGAAGCTTTTCTTATGGCAAAAGCATTATATTTTGAAAGGTAATGAGTAAGGATGAAATGCTAATTCTCATGGAATTCTCTACCCTACGGGATTAGACATTTTGGTTCTTACTGTGCAATGGAATGGTGGAAGTAATTGCAGATAGAGCTGTAACTAAGAATTTAGGAATATGATTGCAACTGAAGGTTACCTGAGATTAGGTATGGAGAGCAATGTCTGGCCTAAGTCCCACATAACTAGTCATGTAGTCAGTGTTTAAAGTCTAATGTGTGGAACCTATGAGAAAGGGAACTCAGGCTCCAAATCCTCAATGTAGAGTCATGATTGACAGAATCAATACCTATAACATTAGAGCCAAAGAAACTGAAAAATCATACAGATAACAATCACTGATCTGCCAGTTTTGGAGACATAAACAAATGCTAGTAGGAATTCATGGGGCCATTTAAGAGATATCTGTATTTCAAAATAGGTACAAATTGGTTTTTATTGTGACTATATAGAGCACGAATTATATATTGATCCATTCCCTTGTGAGTAACTCTCTAAGAACAAGTTAGCATGAATACATGCCAGATATAGCTCTCTGTAACTTGTAACTTCTAAATATAAAAGTGTATTTGATGTAACATTTTTAAAGAAATGGAATGCTCTGCATGTCTCAGTAAGATTCTACATGCATTTATCTATTGTTTCTCAACTTATACATGGGGTACTAAGTCTCTTACCAAACCTGGTGTTCAATACTTCGTGGAAGCTGCCTGGTCAGCAAGTCTCATAGATTCACCTGTCTTTGCCTCCCCCACTAGAACCACTGTGTGTGGTTCTCTTACATGGGTGAAGAGAATCCAAGCTCAGGCCCTTATGCTTATGTGACAAGCATTGCCCACGGAGCCTTCTGCCAAAGTCCTTCATCATGACCTTTCAAGACTGTATTATTTGGAACATTAACAGTCGTGGAAATAGTGACCTCCCTGCACTTCTCCCTATTGACGATATAAGCTGGGAAATATTCTCAAATGACTCATTTCTGCCAACTGTCCTCACTGCTGGAGTTATAACTTTTGACTTTGTGAGTGGTGTTAACAGTGGCCAGTCAGATTTGACTACCACTGAGTAATTGAATGCAAAGGAGTTTGACTGACTTTTGGCTGTTTTTATTACAATGCGGTATTGTTTACTATGTCTTCTCCACAGTATAGAAATTTAGCCAAAATTCAAAGATACAGAAAAAAAAACATGCTATAACACACATTCTTTAAAATATTTAGAGGGGCACAAAGAAGAAAATTAAAATCACATGTAATTTCTTTGCTTTTAGTTTTTATGTTGTCTACTATCCTCTCTGGTCACGCATAAAATGAATGTACAAAAATATATGTTCAACGTTGTGTAAATCTCTTTAATTCTTGTTTTTCTACTTTGATATAATTAGCTCTTTTCGCAGAGTATATTTTTAATTCTGCTGACCTTGTTTTGTTCTAAAAATTTGCTATCACAAGAATATACATTTTTCTTGATGTCTCTTCCTACATTTAATATTTTGGTAAGCATGGGTGCTTTCGTCATATTTTAACCAAATTTGTTTCTATTAATCCATCCAATATACAAGGACAGGAGGAACCTTTTGGAGATCATGAGTAAGTTCGCTATGTTCACTGCAGTGCTGCTTTTCTGGGTATAAACACACAGCAAATTTTAGCAACAGTTGTGTTTTTATTATTTGAAGTTTATTGCATTTCATTTGGGTATCTACAAAGCTCCTTTTAAAAAGCATAGCCTAAAAGATCTGTAAAGCATATTCAAATACAGAATAAACTATGAGCGTATAGGAAGGCCTGCCCCTTAGTTATAAACATGCCACTGGATGTTTACCAGATATGATGAGAGGATAATAAGACGTGAGCAAGGCTCAGCCATGCAATGGAATGGGAAAGCATAGGTGGTGGCAGGGAACTCTGGACAAACATAAGAGATAACATTCGTGATTATGAATTGTGAAAGAAAATTATGGACAGTCCAGTGGACAATATTTTTTAAACGAAGGAAACATAAAGAAGATGTAAATGAAGGGGGCAGAAAAGCAAGCAAAGAGAGTAGAGACTGAGAGGAGACCAAAAGCTAGTGAACCGCAGCATCACACTACATCCTAAGGGCAAAGACTGTGAAGTAGGTCTGTGAACTCCATTGTGCATGCACACACCCATGTGTATGAATGCATGCGTGACTGTTGTGCAGGGAAGGGTTTGAACATAATTCAGGAATTCATGTTGCTCTCTGTGCAGTAAGGGAGTGACCTGTACCATGACAGTGCCATATTAGTTTCCTGATGTCTGATGTTAACTTTTCACTGTTACTTCCCACACGGGCATTTAATAAGCAGGCTTCATCAACATCCTTGATTAATTGTACATGGCAAGGAAAGAATGGGAAGACAATATTATGCCTCAGATGTTCTAAATTAGAAAATCTGGTACATGACAGTTAACTTTCATTGAGATATTTAACACTCGGAATAACAGCAAGCTAAGGAGATAGTTCAGTTGCAGAATGTAAGGAGTTTTGCACGGCAATGGAATAAATGACTCAAGTAAGCAGATGCATGGATTTATACCCGAGCAGATGGACTGGAGAATTGGCTTTGAAAAGAAGTTGGAGTGATGTAGTTTTAGACCAAAACTGGAGACAGGCTTACATTTACAACATTGGTAGAGAATGTGAATAGAATCGGAGAATTAGCCAAGACTCCAGTAAGGGAGCTGGCACCAACTAAAGAGCTACAAAGTTGCTTACGAGTCAGAGGAGAGAAAGATCAGAAATTGCCCACATGTGGCTTCGTGTATGGTATTCCATCTATTTTTTCTATTTCAGCATTAAAATGTAAAACAAGCAGAAACTTCAGGGCTTAAAAAGTCCCAAATGTATTCTCTTACAGTCTTACAGACTGCAAGTCTGAAATCCACATTCAAGGATTAAGAGGTGGTGTGGTAGGACTCATATCTTCTGAACGCAGTAAAATCTGTCTCTGGCTTCTAGAAACCAGCTTCAATTCATAGGTTCTGGACCCTTCCTCAAATAGTGTTACCCAACTGCTACTTTCCTATATTAGTTTCTTTCTTCCTTGTGCAAAGTCACATGATACATCACCTAGATCACCAAGATAGTCCAAGGTAAATATTTTTTCCAGTTTAGTTCAGGTTAATAGTCCAGAAAGTGAATAGTTTCTATACTTTATAGATAGTAAATTTATTAAAATTATTACATAATTGTATGTTTGTGGGCATGTATTTGTGTATGTACACCTGAGTGAGTGAAAGATCATGGGAAAGCCAATGGATTCTGCTGTGTCTTCCTTAATCCCTCTCCCTCTTGTTTGTTGAGACATAGTCTCTCACTGAACATTCAGTCCACTTATTCTTCAAACAGATCTACCTCAAAATCCAACTATACACTTCTTGGACCTGTACCCAAGGATATCATGTCTCCTATCACCAAGACACTTGCTCAACCATGTTCATTGTGGCTTTATTCATAATAGCCAAAAATTTGAAAACAACCGTGATATCCCTCAATAGATAAAAGGATAAAGAAAGTTTAGTTCATTTATACAATGGGATATTACATAGCTAATAAGCAAATTAATTTTGCAGATATGTGGCTGGAAAGAGAAAAAAGTCATTTTGATTGAGATAACCAAGACGTAGAAAGATATATGGTATGTATTTCCTTATATGTGGATAATAACTGTTAAGTCAAGGATAAGAGCCAAAGAGATTAGATATAGAGTGCTAGAATATGCATATATTCTCTCTGGAAAGGGAACTAAGAGTCGATAATTATGGATGGATGACGGGGGAATGGCGAGGAGGGGAAGAAAGAGGGGAAGAAGAGGCAGCTAAAACCAAGGTCCATTTAAGATGTAGAATGGAAACCTAATATAATAGACGCTTCCTAAAAGATATACATATATAACGCCATATAAAAGAAATTGCTAAATAACAAAGGGGAAAGATCCTCACACATCTGGATATCTCTTGTCATCAAATATAACTTCTACTATCAGGAATGGGTTACATCTGATTAAGTTATTTTATGGTTGTGGTGGGTCTACCACAGGGCTCGGCTACTGGGGAGGCAGGACACGGGAAGTTTGACCACACTTACCCAGGCCACTAGGCAGGTGTCTGGCTGTAGCTCCAGGGGTTGGGAAGCACAGTATGGGGCAATAGAAACAGTCAGAGCTTCGGAGTCCCTGGCCCTGCAAGGAGGTCAGGGCTGTTTGGTTCTCAGGCTCTTGGGCATCCAGGCACCACTGGGAGCCGCTGAAGAACTGAGAATGGAATGGGGGCCTGTGGACTGGATCTGGCTTGGGGCCAAGGAGAAAAGAGGGGGAACTCTGGCTGGTCCCACAAGGGAGAATCTTTGGCTTGACAGTGACGGGCTGCAGATTTCATTTGGTGGCAGCAGGACCGGGAGAGCAGGGAGGCCGTCTATGGGAGATTGGATGACAACTCTGTAGGCGATGGCCTTCTCTGTGACTCCCCACAGCGGATCTAAATGAAAAGAGGGAGTCCAACGTTTCAAGGCATTTATTGTCATGGCGGACAGTAGATGAGTAAAACCGTTCCCGTTCTCAGTTCTCAGGGTGGGCCTGAGATTAAATACCTTTTGCAGGGAGGAATGTCTGGGAAGGAAAGATTATTGGCTAAGCCTCCAGGCCTTTAGGTACCTCATTATAATGGAGATCTGTTTGCGCCTACTTGACCTGAGGTCACGTCCTGTCCTCTACCTATGGAGGGGCTTGGGACATTGCCTCTACGTGACTGATGGCCACCAATCTTTGGAGGACTGTGGCTAGTGATGGGGTCTGGTTTCCCAGGAGTCAGGCGAAAGCCTGCAGTCCCTTAGGGTCACTGGGAGTTTTTAGCCTTAGCTCAATGAGAAACCACAATGCCTTTAAGGGTTGCTATGGAAACTCCTAAGCAATCAAAACTGTCTCCTAAAGCTACACATAGCCCAGTACAAACTGATGTCAGGTTCCTACTGCTGAAGCCAATACCTACAAAACTTGGTGAATATGGAGAAGTTGAACCAGCCGTCACTCCTACATGTTCGTGTCTTTGTATGTTACCAAATGAGGAATGTAAACAGCAGCCCATCTGTAAATGCTTCTGCTTCAATGGTGTCCTGCCTGCAGTATAGGCTAGCACAATGGTGGAGAAAAGCTTCTGAGAGTGAACAAGCAATCTATCTGAGGTCCACTTTATGAGATGGAACCCATCCTCACCACTGCATGGGTAATCAAGAACGAACCTAAGACTAGATAGCACAGGGACTGAGGGGAAAAACTATAGTCTTCAGCATGATTAAAGAAACTTAGCAATAAAATGACTCCTCGTGACATTCTGCTATATTCGTAGAGCAGGGCCTTCTTAGAGCCATCATTAGAGAAACTTCCTCCTGAAGCAGATGGCAAAGGAGACCCAATGCCAGATACTATGCAGAGAGTGAGAGCCCTTGGACCATTCAGCCCAAAACAAGATGACTCTATCAAACCTCAGGTCTCAGAAAACTCTTGAAAGAGGTGGCAGAAAGAGTATAAGATCCACAAGGGATGGAGGAAACATGATCTTTTAAACACAACAGGAGGACATATGCAATGAGAACTCACAGATTAAAAAACAATGCACAGAGCCTGCAAGGGTCTGCAGCAGGTGGGTTCCTAGAGCTTAAAGAAGTGGATGCATGCTTCCGTGCCTGTCCCTGAAGTCATCTCAAAATAATATCCATTTGGAATTGAAATTTTAGTTTTCTGCAAGAGAGTCTTATTGGGAAAACAAAGCATTCTTAAGGTTAGTCCTCATGCCCAGGAGTACATGGCCAATCTAAAATGAATTTAATTGCAATTTTTGAGGTACCTTGTGTCATAATGTTATCAGAGCTTTCTCTCTCTCTCTATATATATATATAATTTTATTATTTAATCTATTAATTATTTATTTTCTTATTTTTTTTACAATACTGGTTCTTTGCGTAAATATGGTAGTTCCCAGTTCTGTCTTTTTACAGGATTCATGATTCTACTTCTGCTCCTTGTGCCTTTTCTTGGGTCCTTCTCCTTTGTTTGGTTTTTTTTTTTTTACATATTATGATGTTTGTTTTTATTTTATTAGATGTCTGTTTGTTTTTATTTTATTACATATCTGTTTGTTTTCTAATGAAAGTCAGGAAGGGGATTTATCCACATAGGAGATGAGATGAGGAGGAACTGGGAGGAGAGGAGGGAGGGGAAAACATAATCAGAATATAGTATATAAAATATTTTAACCAAAAAACCCTCATTCTTTCTTTAAACTTGGATATTTTAATTATTTACATTTCAAATATCCCCTTTCCAGGTTTTCTCTCTTCAAACCCCCTCCACAGTCCCCCTTACCCTGCTTTTATGAAGGTGCTCCTCTATCCACCCACCCACTCCTGCCTCACCGCCCTAGCTTCCCTCTATACTGGGGCATCCAGCCTTCACAGGACCAAGGGACTCCTTTCACATTAATGCCAGACAGGGCCCCTTCAGCTCTTTCAGTTCTTCCCCAACTCCACCACTGGGTTCCCTGTGATCAGTCCAATGTTGGCTTCGAGCATCTGCATCTGTATTGGTCAGGATCTGGCAGATCCTCTCAGGAGACAGCTCTATCAGGCTCCTGTCAGCAAACACTTCTTGGCATCAACAATAGTGACTGGGTTTGGTGTCTGCATATGGGATAGATCCCCAGATGGGGCAGTCTCTCTGCTCCTTCAGACTCTGTTCCACACTTTGTCCCTGTATTTCCTTTAGATAGGAACACTTCTGGGCTAAATTTGGGGTTGGGTGGCCCTATCCCTCAACCCTGGGGACATTTCTAACCTCTGGATAAGGTCTTGACAGGTTCTCCTTCCCCTTTTTGGAGTAATTCAGCTAATGCTATTCCCATGGGATCCTGGGAAGCTCTTGCTTTCCTGTCATCTGAGACTTTCTGGTTGCTACCCTCAGTTCTAACCCAACCCAGTTCCCTCAGTCCCAACCCCCAGTGCTACACACCTCTGTTCAAACCTGACCCTCTGTACACCTTCTCCATCTCCTCCCATACCTGACTCTGCTCTTTTCTTTCATTTAAACTATCTGGATGTCCAGAAATAAGGATCCTCTTGTCTCCACTTCCACAGATTTGGGAGTACAAGCATCCACTACTACAATTGTCTTTTATGTGGGAGTTGGAAATTGAACTCAGGTCCTTATGTTTGTGCATTAGGAGCTTTACCCAGAGAGCTGTGACCCCAACTCCATAAAACATTTTTATGATTATCTCCCAAAGAAATATTTTAAACTAATTCCTAGAATTCAGCAATGAACAAATTTGGCCAAAGAAATCTGTTTGTTTGTTTGTTTGAGGCTCACAGCCTCAAAGGAGGGACAGACACAGTAAGACCAACTAATACCAGAGATAAAGAGATGGTGAGAGGCAAGCATAAGAACCTAAGCAAAAGAAACCAAGGCTACTTGGCATCATCAGAACCCTGTTCTTTCAATACATCAAGTACTGGATACCGCAACACACCAGAAACGCAAGATTAGGATTTAAAATCACATCTCATGATGATGATAGAAGACGTTAATAAATCCCTTAAAGAAATACAGGAGAAAACAGATAAAAAGGTAAAAGCCCTTAAAGAGGAAACACAAAAATCCCTTAAAGAAATACAGAAAAACACAACCAAACAGGTGAAGGAATGCAGCAAAATTATCCAGGTTCTAAAAATGAAAGTAGAAACAATAAAGAAATTACAAAGGGAGACAACCCTGGAGATAGAAAACCTAGGAAAGAGGTCAGGAGTCAAAGATACAAGCATCACCAACAGAATACAAGAGATAAAAGAGAGAATCTCAGGGGCAGAGGATACCATAGAAAACATTGACACAACTGTCAAAGAAAATGCAAAATGCAAAAAGCTCCTAACCCAAAACATCTAGGAAAAGCCAGGACACAATGAGAAGATCAAACCTAAGGATAATAGATACAGAAGAGATTGAAGATACCCAACTTAAAGGACCAGTAAAAACCTTCAAAAAATTATAGAAAAAAAAATTCCCTAACTTAAAGAAAGAGATGACCATGAACATACCATAAGCCTACAGAACTCCAAATAGACTGGACTAGAAAAAAATTCCTGATGTTACATAATAATAAAACACCAAATGCACAAAACAAAGAAAATACTAAAAACAGTAAGAAAAAAAGGTCAAGTAACGTGTAAAGGCAGACCTAATTACAGCAGACTTCTCACCAGAGACTAAAAAATCCTGGGCAGATGTCATACCAAGTATAAGAGAACACAAATGCCAGTGCAGGCTACTATACCCAGCAACACTCTGAATTAAAATAGATGTATTCTGTGACAAAACCAGATTTACACAATATCTTTAGAAAACACAGTCCTACAAACGATAGTAGATGGCAAACTCTGATACAAGGAGGGAAACTCCATCACAGAAAAAGCAAGAAATTAATCTTATCTCAACAAACCCAAAAGAAGAGAGTCACACAAACATAATTCCACCTCTAACAACAAAAATAACAGAAAACAGCAGTCACTTTTTCTTAATATCTCTTAACATCAGTGGAATTAAAAAATCCTAGATAGACTAACAGACTGGATATGTAAACAGAATTTTATTGCATGCAGGAAACACACCTCAGTGACAAAAAAAGACAAGACCTCAGAGGAAAAGGCTGGAAAACAATTTTTCCAAGCAAATGGTCCAAAGGAATAAGTTGGGGTAGCCATTCTAATATCAAATAAAATCGACTTTCAACAAAAAGTTATCAAAAAAGATAACGAAGGACACTTTGTACTCATCAAATGAAAATTCACCGAGATGAACTCTCAATTCTGAATATACAGGCTCCAAATGCAAGGGCCTCCACATTCATAAAAGAAACTTTACTAAAGCTCACAAAATAATAGTGGGAGACTTCAACACTCTATTCTCATGAATGCACAGACCATGGAAATAGAAACTAAGCTGAGACAGAGTAAAATTAACATTGAGTTATGAACCAAATCGATTTTACAGATATCTATAGAACATTTCATCCTAAAACAAAAGGATATACCTTCTTCTCAGCACCTCATGGTACCTTCTCCAAAGTTGACCATATAATCGGCCACAGAACAGGCCCCAACAGATACAAGACAATTGAAATAATCCCATGCATCCTATTAGATCACCACGGACCAAGGATGGTCTCCAATAAAAACAAAAACAACAGAAAGCACCCATGTACATGGAAGCTGAACAATGCTCTACTCAATGATCAAGGAAGAAACAAAGAAAAAATTAAAGACCTTTCAAAATTTTAAAAAAAAGGGAAAAAACAAAATAAAAAATATTCTCAAACTCTTCTCCAATTTGTAGTCCCTTGATCAAAATAATTTTATTTAAAAGGGGGTCTTGCAAATCCACATGTGAGCCATAACTTAATTATCTGACATATTTCTATACAATAAACACATGGCAAACTTACCCATCAAGAGCTCCAGTTTTACCCTTACTTGTTCTATTTCATAACAGAGCTTTAATCAAGAAATTTGTGGCTTTTTTTCTTAGCATTCACTTGTATTTGTAATTGACACAGAAGCAATGTGTTAGTCAAAGGAGTAGCTCCCCAAGAAAAATATCATGTGTGTTTATTGTCTGTCAAGAACTAAAGACTGCAGACAACATAAGTAGACATAAATTAAAAACTCTGCATTTATTTGTCCATTTGTTCATTTTTTCCATTAATTTCAGCAGTATTTTCATCTAATAAGTCATTCAATATTTAAAGGGATTGGGTGTAAACTAGTTGAGACACTAAAATATGCTCCAGAAAGTATTGTTTGCTGATATTGGTAACTTATTCTCTTCCCAGTTGCTAGATCTACACTGAGTTCTACAGACTAATTTCCAGAGCTGTCTATATGGCACTTTTCAATCAACCAACTTTAGAAGAGACTGGGGCATATATCTACAGATATGCAGACGAATACACACAGACCTCCATGATAACAAATAACCAAGAAATGCCCCCCTTTTCTGCTATCACATGTATTTATACAGATTTAAAAAACATAGCATATGATGTTTTGATTTGCTTATGGTTGTGGGGGAAGTGGTATCTGTGCATAGGCAGACGTCTAATGAATAAAATAGAAATGTTGATGTTTGATGGAGAAGCATCCCTTTATGACCTGGGTGAGCTCAGACTCTACTGAATATAAGACCTGAGATCATGCAAATGACTGCTAAGGGAGGAAAATGGATCTTCAGATTTTAAAACACAGCAGCAGATGTCTGCACATGAGTGTTCCTACTGATAACAGTTATGATTTTTCCATATCAGACCGACCATCGGTTTAACAGCTCATAAACTGAAGCCAACTTCGTGAATGATCATTTCATTCCTGAAAAGTAACCATAAACTAAGGGGGAGATACTGAGACATTAATCCTCAGAGCAGGCAGCAATCCCAGGCCCAAAAACTTAATGGGGCTGAGCTGAATAGGACATAACAAGATGACTATCCTAACAAAATACAGTCTGCGTCTTCTGATGGTTGAGGAATGTTCTTTTGCCATTTGCATTTGAACACGAGCGAACATAAAGCGCCAGTTAAACTGAGTAATGTTGCATAACTAAATCATGGGGGTTTTTGTTCAGTTCTCCAGTAGAGTATAAAGCTCCAACTGGAAGTATTGTTTTAATCAAGGGTTTGAATAAGCAATGCCCATAGTTTACAGTTTCCAAGTCTCCATACAAGGCTAAATTAATGAAAGTAACACACAAAATAATTTTATAGAAGTAGGCATAAACAGGTCATGGGGAGGGGGGACATTTGATTTATCTAAAACTGTGGCAGCAATGTAGAAAGAATTTGCAATTTAATATTAGATGACTGTGTATGGTTTGTACGTGATTAGTTATGCTATTGGTTTTGACTGGCCTATACAATGCATCATAGATGATAGTTTATATTTATTGGATCGCTTGTACTCAATTGGGAAGACAATTGAAGATTTGCATTGAGTGATTGTAAGGTTAGGCCTGAGCACTTGGAAAGTTCAGCCCTGAATTTTGCAACATTGAATTGTTCATGACCTGGAAGGCTCACCTACAGATAGGATGGTCAGCCCTCAGAATACTTTTGGGGCTTACATGCTCTGGAACTTTGCACACGTCTCTAGATACATACTTTGTTGTTAATGAGAAGTGAATGGGTAGAACCCTGAATTACATTTTAGAGAATGGAGTGACAAATTTCTAGCAAGCAATATCTTCTGGCTGCATTATGAAAGAGAACACTGTGTTAAGACAGTGTGGTAATAAAAGGTAATTCACACTGCTGGTGGAATGATTAAGACTCCACATTGCTTTCTATGCAGTAGTAGATGAAAAGGGATGCAGAGTATTAAAGTTTAGAAAATTGAAAAGTTTAGAAAATTATAGCTTAGAAAATTGCAGCTTATTTTTCTTGGGGAAAACATGAAAAATCTCAGGAGTTTATTTTTACAAACGTAAAAGATTTCCCAGTTCAATACTCTTCATACTTTAGAGGAAAACGTCAACTTTTTCTCTTCTTCACATTGTCTACCGGTTTTCCAGTGTTGCTGCTGATGTGCTGACCGGCTCTCTTGGTGCTTATTTTATCAACCATGCTTTCCCTGCAGATAGCGGAGAACACAAAGTGGAGGAATGTGAGGGTGGGACGGTAAAGCCGAGGTAGAAAAGCTCCATTCAGTTCATATGTCAACTTGCCTTAATCCATACCAGAGCTCCAAACTTTCATCCACTTAAGCTTTGGGATTCTGAAGTTGAATGTTTCTCTGTGGCACTTAATTACCAAGGGACAAAGTTGAGACTAAACAGTCTTGGTGTTCACACTCCCTGAAAGTTTGATTAGCTTGTGTGGCTAGAATCTCACTCTCCGGACAGGTTACCCAGCATGAAATTATTTTGTGATGTCTAGAATGAAAGTTTACTTAATTGACACAAAAGGTCTATGTCTACAATAAAAAAGTGAAAATGTCCGTGTACACACACACACACACACACACACACACACACACACACACACACACACACACACACACGACAAAGGTAGTAAGCAACACAATTAGCAAATACTAACAAAAAAGTGAAAGAATTCTGCCTTCCCTGCCTTTGTGCCTTCTTTCTCCCCTTCTTCCTCCTCTTAGGCACCAGAGGCTGCTTCTTGAGTATGCGGCCACTTTGTCAAGTTGGAATTCTCCTAGGAAGAAGTCAGATGCCAGTCTACTTCTTCCTCGCCCAGCCTGGGACGCCTCCCAGCATTTCCCAACAGTACTGCAGAGGCGAATTGCAGTCCTGGAACTGAGAAGGCATTTCAGCTCCACTTCATCTGAAGGTGCCTCAGATGTCTGCATAGCCATCTAGTTGCATTGAGCAGTTCCCTCCAAAGTGAAAGGCATTCCACGCTCCCTTCCAACTTCTGTCATTTTTACATTTCTAGGTGGAAAAGAGATTCAGAAACAACTTTCATCGATCCTGGCATTTATGATTTTAAATCCTACACAATGATCTGGCTTATATTGTGTTAGTATTCAATATTTTAAGGCATTGGGATACACTGTGCTTTTAATACTTGTTATCAATCAATATACTGCTCTCTGCTTATGCGTGCATGGCGAACTGTGCATCTCAAGAGTCAGTGCCATAACCTGAACTTAGCCAAATCCCATGAAAAACATTTGACAATACATATCATGAATTTTCAAGTAGCTATATATTTTTTAAATTTTATCATGTAATTTCTGGCAGCCTACTCTAGCTGTAGAATTCTGAATACAAATAACACAGACATAGAAGCTAGTTTAGAAACATAACATAAACAATATATAAATAAAAATATTATATAGTTTATTAAATACAATAATGGTAAAGCAATGGGGTATCAGACAGGCACAATTATATTTATAAAGTTTATATAATGTAAGATAAAAAGTCAATGGTAATTTAACAAATGGAAATTGTAAAGCTCAGGCTGTAGTTTTTTTTACTTGTAATATAAAAGCATGATGGCTAAGGGAGTGTGCAAATGTCTACGTAAATATGGTTTTGCATTTCAGCAATTCACCAAAGCCTTAACAATGACTGTCATTAGCAGTGGCTAGCAACCTGTGGATTGTGACAACTTTGAGGGTAGCATGTCAGATAGTCTGCATATCAGATATTTTCATTATGAGTCATAATAGTAGCAAAGTTACAGTTATGAAGTGGTAATGAAAAATGTTATGATTGAGGTTCCCCACAACATGTGAAATTGTATTAGATGGTTATAGTACTAGAAAGGTAGAGAATCACTGGTATATAGGACTCGAATATTAGAAAGTGTTCTTTTCATATTGCAATGTGCTTTTTATTCTCTTTTTATTTTTTATATTTATCTTTTTTGTTGAATATGTTATTCAATGTTATGTCAAACGTTATCCCATTTCCTGGATTCCCCTCCTGAAACCCTCTATCTAATTCTCCTGCTTCTATGAGGGTGATCACCCATCCACACTTACCCAATCCCACCTCCCCGCCCTCACATTCCCCTACACTGGGACATCAGGCTTTCACAAGACCCAGGACTTCCCCTCATATTGATGCCAGACAATGCCATCCTCTGTTACATATGCGGGTGGACTTATGGGTCCCTCCACGTGTACTTTTTGGTTGGTGGTTTAAGCCCTGGAAGCTCTGAGGGTCTGGTTGGTTCATATTGTTATTCCTCCTATGGGGTTGCTAACCCCTTCAGCTCCTTCAGTCCTTTCTCTAACTCCTCCTTTGGCGACCCCCTATTCAGTCAAATGGTTGGCTGTGAGCATCTGCCTCTGTATTTGTCAGGCTCTGGCACAGTCTCTCGAGAGACAGCTGTATCAGGCTCCTGTCAGAAAGCACTTCTTGGCATTCACAGTAGGGTATGGTCTCTGGTTTCCTGACTGTATATGGCATGGATCCTTTCCTTCAGACTCTGCTCCAAATTTTGTGTCTGTATTTCCTCCTGTGAATACTTTGTCCGCCATTCTAAGAAAGACTGAAGCATCCATACTTGTAGTCTTCTTTCTGAGTGTCATGTGATCTGTGAATAGTATCTTGGGTATTCTGAGCTATGGGGCTAATATCCACTTAGCAGTGAGTGCCTGCCATGTGTGTTCTTTTGTGAATAGGTTACATCATTCAGGATGATATTTTCTAATTCCATCCATTGGCCTAAGAATTTCATGATGTCAATATTTTTAATAGCTGAGTAGTACTCCATTGTGTAAATGTACCAAATTTTCTGTATCCATTCTTTTGTGAAACATCTGGGTTCTTTCCAACTTCTTGTTTTTATAAATAAGGCTGCCATGAATGTAAGTGGAGCATGTGTCCTTGTTATATATTGGAGCATTGCTTGGGTGTAAGTCCAAGAGTGGTATAGCTGGGTCTTCAGGAAGTACTAGGTCCAATTTTCTGAGGAACCACCAGACTGATTTCCAGAGTGGCTGTACCAGCTTGCGATCCCACCGACAATGGAGGAGTGTTCCTCTTTCCCCACACCCTCACCAGCTTCTGCTGTCACCTGAGTTTTTGATCTTAGCCATTCTCACTGGAATGAGGTGAAACCTCAAGATTGTTTTGATTTGCATTTTTCTAATGACTAAGGATGTTGAACATTTCCATAAGTTTTCCCTCAATTATTCAATAATCCTCAATTAAGGATTTTTTGTTTATCTCTGTGTCCATTTTTAATAGGGGTATTTAGTTCTGTAGAGTCTAAATTCTTGAGTTCTTTGTATATATTGGATATTAGCTCTCTATTGGATGTAGGATTGGTAAAGAACTTTTCCCAATCTGTTGGTTGATGTTTTGTCTTATTGACAATGTCCTTTACCTTACAGAAGCTTTGCAATTTTATGAAGGCCCATAAGTCGATTCTTGATCTTAGAGCATATGCCATTGGTGTTCTGTTCAGGAAATTTTCCCCTGTGCCGATGTGTTCAAGGTTCTCTCTCATTTTCTCTTCTTAATTTCAGTGTATCAGGTTTATGGGGAGGTCCTTGATCCACTGACTTGAACATTGTACAAGGAGATAAGAATGAATAGATTTGCAATCTTCTACATGCTGACCACCAGTTGAAACAGCACCATTTGTTGAAAATGCTGTCTTTTTTCCACTGGATGGCTTTAGCTCCTTTGTCAAAGATAAAGTGATCATAGGTATGGGGTTTAATTTATGGCTGTTCAATTCTATTCCATTGATCTACTTGCCTTTCTCTGTACTAGTACCCTACAGTTTTTATCACTATTGCTCTGTAATACAGCTTGAGGTCAGGGATGTTGATTTCCCCAGAAGTCCTTTTATTGTTGAGTATAGTTTTTGCTATCCTGGGTTTTTTTTCCTGAATGAATTTGTAAATTGCTCTTTCTAACTCTATGAAGAATTGAGTTAGAATTTTGATGGGGATTACATTGAATCTGAAGATTGATTTGGACAAGATGGCATTTTTAGAATATTAATCTTGCCAATCCATGAGCGTGGGCAATTTTTCCATCTTCTGAGATCTTCTTCAATTTCTTTTTAAGTGATTTGAAGTTCTTCTCATAGAGATCTTTCATTTACTTGGTCAGAGTCATACTGAGGTATTTTATGATATTTGTAACTATTTTGAAGGGTGTCTTTTCCCTAATTTCTTTCTCAGCCTGTTTATCCTTAGAGTGGGGGAAGGCTACTGATTTATTTGAGTTAATTTTATATCCAATCATTTTGCTAAAGTTATTTATCAGCTGTAGTATTTCTTTGGTGGAATTTTTGGGGTACCTTAAGTATACTATCATATCATCTGTAAATAATATTTTGAATTATTCCTTTCCAATTTGTATCACTTTGTCCTCTATTTATTGTCTTATTGCTCTGGCTAGGACTTTGAGTACTATATTAAATAAGTAAGGAGAGAGTGGGCCGCCTTGTCTAGTCCTTAATTTGAGAGGGATTGCTTCAAGTTTCTCTCCATTTAATGTATTGCTTTTACTATGTTTAGTTATGGGCCTTGAATTCCTGATCTTTCCAAGACTTTTAAAATGAAGGGTTGTTGAATCTTGGCAAATGCTTTCTCAGCATCTAATGAGATGATCATGTGGTTTTTTGTTTGTTTGTTTGGTTGGTTGTTTTTTTTTAGTTTGTTTATACAGTGGATTATGTTGATAGATTTTCATATACTGAACTATCTCTGCATCCTTGGGATGAAGCCTACCTGATAATAATGGATGAGCATTTTGATGTTTTCTTGGATTCAGTTTGAGAGAATTTTATTGAGTATTTTTGCATCAATATTCCTAAGGGAAACTGAAGTTCTCTTTATTTGTTGGATCTTTGTGTGTTTTAGGTATAAGCATAATTGTGGCATCATAGAAGGAATTGGTAGTATTCCTTCTGTTTCTATTTTGTGTTTTGACAGTATTGATATTAGGTCTTTTATGAAGGTCTGATAGAATTCTCCACTAAACCCATCTGGTTATGGGCATTTTTTTTGGTTAGGAGATTTTTAATACCAGCTTCTATTTCTTAAGAGGTTATGGGACAGTTTAGATGGTTTATTTGATTCTGATTTAAGTTTGGTACCTGGTATCTGTCTAGAAAATTGTCATTTTCATCCAGATTGTCCAGTTTTGTTGAACATAGGCTTTTGCAGTAGGACCTGATGTTTTTTTTTAATTTCCTCAGATTCTGTTGTTATATCTCCCTTTTCATTTCTGATTTTTGTTAATTTGGATATACTCTCTGTGCCCTCTGGTTAGTCTGGCTAAGGGTTTATCTATCTTGTTGATTTTTCACAAAGAACCAGTTCCTGCTTTTGTTGTTTCTTTGTATAGTCCTTTTTGTTTCTACTTGGTTGATTTCAGCCCTGAGTTTGATTATTTCCTGCTTTCTACTCCTCTTGGGTGTATTTGCTTCTTTTACTTCTAGAGCTTTTAGGTGTGCTGTCAAGCTGCTGATATATGCTCTCTCCTGTTTCTTTTTGCAGGCACTCAGAGCTAAGAGTTTTCCTTGTAGCACTGCTATCATTATGTCCCATAAGTTTGGGTACATTGTACCTTCATTTTCATTTAATTCTTAAAAGTCTTTAATTTCTTTATTTCTTCCTTGACCAAGTTATCATTGAATAGAGTGTTGTTCAACTTCACTGTGCATGAGGACCAGCCTTAGTCCATGGTGATCTGATAGGATGCATGGAAATATTTCAAACTTCTTGTATCTGTTGAAGCCTCTTTTGTGACTGATTATATGTTCAATTTTTGAGAAGGTACCATGATATGCTGAGAAGAAGGTATATTATTTTGTTTTAGAATGAAATGTTCTATAGATATCTGTTAAATTCATTTGGTTCATAACTTCTGTTAGTTTCTCTTTGTCTCTGTTTAGTTTCTACTTCCATGGTCTGTCCATTGATGAGAGTGGGGTGTTGAAGTCTCCCACTATTTTTGTGTGAGGTGTAATGTACGCTTTGAGCTTTAGTAAATTTTCTTTTATAAATGTAGGTGCTCTTGCATTTGGAGCATAGATATTTAGGATTGAGAGTTCATCTTGGTGGATTTTTTCCTTTGATGAATATCAAGTATCCTTCTTTATCTTTTTTGATGACTTCCGGTTGAATGTCGATTTTATTCTATATTAGAATGGCTACTCCAGCTTGTTTCTTCTGGTCATTTGCTTGGAAAATTGTTTTCCAGCCTTTTACTCTGAGGTAGTGTCTGTCTTTGCACTGAGGTGTGTTTCTTGTAGCAAAGCGCTGGATCCTCTTTACATATCCAGTCTATTAGTCTTTGTCTTTTTATTGGGGAATTGAGTTCATTGATGCTAAGAGTTATTAAGGAATAGTCATCGTTATTTCTTGTTATTTTTCTTGTTAGAGGTTAAATTATGTTTGTGTGTCTCTCCTCTTTTGGTGTTGTTGCAAGTAGATTACTTTCTTGCTTTTTCTATGGTGTAGTTTCCCTCCTGTGTAGGAATATTCCATTTATTATCCCTTGTATGGCTGGATTGTGGAAAGATACTGTGTAAATTTGATTTTGTCATGGAATATCTTGGTTTCTCTATCTATGTTAATTGAGAGTTTTGCTGGATATAGTAGCTAGGCTGGCATTTGTGTTTCTTAGCTTCTGTATGACATATGCCCAGGAACTTCTAGCTTTCATAGCCTGGTGAGAAGTGTGATGTAATCTTGATAGGTCTGCCTTTATATGTTACTTGACATTTTTCCCTTACTGCTTTTAATATTCTTTCTTTGTTGTGTACATTTGGTGTTTTGACTATTATGTTACAAATGAATTTCTTTTATTGTCCAATCTATTTGGAGTTCTTTAGGCTTCTTATGTGTTTATGGGCATCTCTTTCTTTAGGTTAGGAAAGTTTTCTTCTATAATTTTGTTGAAGATATTTACTGACCCTTTAAGTTGGGAATTTTTATCCTTAGGTAATCTTTGTATTGTGTCCTGGATTTCCTGTATGTTTTGGGTTAAGGAGCTTTTTATATTTTACACTTTCTTTGCCAATGGTTGTGTCGATGTTTTCTATGGTATCTTCTGCCCTGAGATTCTCAACACCCCTATGAGACCAGCTCTTTCTGGGCAGAATTTGGGTACCAATAGCTGTGCACAGGATTAACTCCATGGCTCATATGTCAACTGAAAGATCCTGTGCCCTCATGTTTTGCTGTTCCTTAGCCCTGTGTTCTCCTTGCAGTTCCTCCCTTTTCCAATTATTGGAGCAAAAGTGTTCTCACCTGTGAACTTATGAGTGACAGCGCTCCTGGGAAAATGACTCTCTCTGATCAGGATTTGCATATGGGGAGCTGTGCCACAGGTTTAACTCCGGGACGGAGATGGAGACTGGAAGCTGAAAATATTTTAAAGACAGAAAAAGTAGTCATTTATGTACCAATTGCATTAATGTATAATTGGTCCCTTAACTGCCATATTAAAAAACAACAACAACAACTAACTTTCAGGTCTCAAGCACTGATTTAAAAAAAATTTGTTGCATTCTCTACTACCCTACACTCTCACCCATCAACTGCCTTTTCTTGAGCCAATTGACCTGTTTCATGGTTTCTGCTGTCATTAGTTTAAACAATCAATAGTATGCAAAACATCACAGACATATGTTTCTTCTACAGTCTCAGTTTCTTAAATGAGGCAGCTTTAAAAACTCAGTGCATTTATATAGGTACATGTATCTCCTGGTGACACCTGTCCCTTCTTGTCCCTACTGCCACAGATTTCATTCTGTGATTCCTTGCTAGATTTACTCTTAAGATATCAAACTATTATGAGAAATAGGAATCAGTTTTCACTAAATGATATTTTTTGGGTTGTGATTCGATGACTTAAATCCCCTAAATAATCAAGCAGTTTTCAGAGAAGTAGACTACCATCGGATCCTCATTGGCAGGGTCCAAAGTTTTGAGAACTGGTTTCTCTTAAGAGCCAAGAGCCCTGTGTGTCTGTTTTCACTTAGCAGCAAAATCCTTACTCTTCTTCATTCTCCAACTGACATTTATTTTCCGACATTTTTCCACATTCTTGATATCAGCCAAATAAAGTAGTTCCATTTCCTGTCTATTTTAATATAATATTTCTACATGATACTCATAGATATTGGATTTTTCTGCATCTTTAGTAATGGTTAAACACTTTTCTCTGTTATTAATCTGTAGAGGAAAGTTGTGCTGCACTGGATTTTGGGTTGTGTTGTGAATAGTCTTCCTGTCACAGAGATTATAGTACAGGCTAGTGAATGGGAATGTCCACACATTGTAATAAAGTTTTGATAACTGCAAGATGTAAAAGATATGAGGGAATGGAAGGTTATAGGGGGAAAAAGATGAGCTCTGTTTAGGATAGTCAAGAAGAAGCCCCAGAACTAGACCGAACATGGGAAAAGGGGGGATTTCATCCAAAAAGACTATCATACAAAGTCCTTGAATCTAGACAGAGCCCAGTATGAAGAGGACAAGGCGTTGTACTATGTGGTATGAAGCTGGAGAATGGACAGGTTGTTAATAGGAAAGATGGTATAATTGGCTACACATTTCAAAACATTAATCTCTCTTCCCCTACTCACATTGAGTGTGTGTCCTTTGTTCTACCTTCATGAGTATGTATGTGTACGTGTAGTGTGCATATCCTCCAGTATCTTCTTCCTTTGATTTTTACTTGATTTTTTAAATAAGGCTTCTAACTGAGCCTGGATGTTATTGATTGACTATACCGACTGTTCAGTGAGCTCAGGCTGCTTGTCTCTATTCCCAGTGCATGCTAAGGCCAGGTTTTTACATGAGTACTGGAGATTGTAACTCAGTTTCTCATGTTAATGTAGCAAGTATTCCCCCCACCACCGAGACATCTCCCTAGACCCCTTACCTAGTTTATCTTTGCGTTAAAGTATAACCTAAATGAAGAGGTATGACATTAATTAGTAGTAAACCTGGACAAAACATAAAGGTATTGAAAAACTATAGCAATATTCAAGGTTAGGTGCTCACTATTTTTCTATCCTAGATGAAGGGGACATTTAGGCAGCTAAAATGAACAGAAAAGGTAAGAATTATAGGGATAGATGTTCACAGTCATTGAAATGACTGAGAACACTGAGTCTCGTACCCAGAGAAAAGAAGCCTCAGCCTGTATATGTAAAAACACACAGTATTATAAAATAGTGTAAGTTACATACACGAGCAGCTCTGATGCACTTTATGGCATATAGTCTATGGGAGATATGCAGAAAAACTCACTGAAGTATAAGATAGGGGAGATGAGAAATCCAAAGTTTAATTTTCATTAAGTTCTTGATTGCAGATTTAATGGGATGGGCTATTAGAAAGAAGTCAGATTGCTGTATTTACTCGGCACACATGTAAAACAGATGTGCTGCATTGGGAGGAATAGAGGAGACAGTTGGAGCTCAGGGGAGTAATGGGAAGGAAAGCAAGGGAAAATGGAGCCTAATATTCTGGAATGGGAATCTGGCATAGAACTTGCTTTGGGTAAGATCGATAGAGTGTGTTGAGGAATAAGAAGAAAAAGTTTAATATCTATATAGGCGTAAATTTTAAAGATATCCTTAATGCTCGGACAAAGGAAATTATGTGATCAAGTTTGGCACAGCAGTCATAAAGACTTCATTCCTCATGACACTGGGTAGTGGAGCAATAGAGATTGTGTTATGGAAAGATTCAGCATAGGGAGATGCTTTTGGCAAATTCAAAGAAGACAAAGTGAACTATTCAGAAAAAAATTTTATCACTCCCAATATACCCTAACATTACCCAGGAATACAAGGCTACTACATTCTTCATATATCTAGATTTATACTCAGTAACAGCTTTCTAATTATCTATCTATCTATCTATCTATCTATCTATCTATCTATCTATCTTTCTTTCTTTCTTTCTTTCTTTCTTTCTTCCCCCCTTCCTTCCTTTCTTTCTTTCTATCCCTCTATTTGAGACAGGATCGCACAGTGTTTCCATAGTACTTAATTTATAGCTTAGTTTGAGGTTGACCTCAAGTTCCTGGAGATCTCTCTTCCTCTGGAGTTCTTGATGTCCTAGCATGTGCCACCATGTCAAGATTGTTTTATCTTTTTTAAAATGTGTTTTGACCCATTGCCCACAACTGGGATATAGTAGACATTGAACTCTATGCAGATTAAGTAGTTATGAACTTTATCATACTGCATATAAAAATGTCTCCACTATAAGCAAAAGTTCTTCTAAAACTATTGAAATATAACAAATCTAAAATAGGTCCAGGGACGATTAGAGAATCTTGTTCCTTGATGATGCTATAATCTTCCTACTTTTGTTTTCCTTGTGAAACTAACTAAATATGAAGGCTATTATCTGAAATCTAGCTATCACATTTGGCCCTTCTCTCTTGCTGCTGCCATACGCAACAATGCTTGGCTTCAACCATACCACTGGAGAATCAGACCTGATTTTGAGTTCTACCTTTGTAACTCTTGGCTTTTATCATTGTTTTTCAAGCTTCATTTAACTTGTATTAAATACAGAGCCCACTGTTGCAGCAGTAGGTATGGAAAATTAATTCTAGTCATTCATACTAAATTCATTCAGTAAATATGTACAATGGAAAGAAGCAACCCATTAATTCTGTTCTTTCTTTGAGGCCTGGTGAACAATAAAATACTCAATGAACTTCCAATTTTAGAAAGCACATTCAACTTTGGAAGTCTACACTTCGTGGTGGCATTGCCATGACTGGCTGTGGTTGAACTATTGATAATTGCTTCCAATGACACAATGCACATGTGTGTTCCAACTCCGTGAATTTGGAAATAGAAAGGCAGAAGAGCAGTTCATTGGGCAATTACTGTCAATTATATCCCAAAGATTTAATGCTCTGTGTGGAAAACTTTAATAAGGTACCAAAGATTAAAGAGCTGAGAAATAGACAGTTGAGGGGGAAACCTGATGCACTTCAGAAGTTGCTTCCTGGGAGCCAGGTGGTCTGAAATAGGCTTGGTCCTGTATTTTGTTTGGCTTTGGTGTTATAAAAACATGTACATGATTGTTTTTAAACATGACCATGTCCTCTGCTTCTCTACTTTACCCAATCTTCTTACAGGTCAAACTAACTGAATGGGAATCATTTATACGCTGGGAGTTGTTTATATTAATAATAATTCTGAAAAGAAAAAGGATAAACTTAATGGCATTGTAATATTGACTCTGGAGTTAAAATAGTTGAACACTGAATAAAAAGTCTGGAGTGCTGGCTCAGCAGTTAATAGCATGTGCTTCTTTTATGTAAGACACAGGCTTGGTTCCCTTTTTCTGCTCTTCTTTCTTTTAATAAAAATGGATTTTATAATACAATATATTATGATTATTATTTCCCCTTTCCCATCTCTGAGAACTCCCCGCCTCTCTTCCATAGCAATCCATTGTTTCTCTCTTTTCTTAGAAAACAAATAGGTGTCTAAAGAATAATAATGAAATAAGACAAGACAAAAATAAACAAACTGTAATAGGACAGGAGAAACAGACAGAAGAAAAATAACCAAAGGAAAGCACACGATACACATGTTTATACACACAGGAAAACCCTGAGGAGACAAAACTGGAAACCATAATATATATGCAAAAGACCTGCAAGGTTTAAATTTTTTTTCCGTTCAAAATCTTGTGAGAAAAAGGACATCCCAAGATGCCAGTGAATTTGTTTATGTTGACCATCTACTTCTAGGCATGAGACCTACACTAAAGATTGGCTTATGTTTCCAGGAGGACTGCATTAGACAGAACTGCTTTTTACATTTGCGAATGTTGATCAATTGGACATGGCTTCTGAGTTTGGCATGGGGGATTTTGTCCACTTCTCTTCTCAGTGCCCGGCCTCCATCTGTCACAGATGCATGCAGCCTCTGTACATGCTGCCACAGTCTCTGTGAGTTCATGAGTGTGTCGGTACTAAGTGTAAAGTTCTTGGTTTCCTTGGTGTGCTTCGTCCCCTCTGACTGTTACATTTCTGCCCCCTCTTCCACAGGGTTCTCTGAGATCTGTGAGGAGAGGTTTTATTAAGACATCTCATTTAGGAATGGGTGTTCCAAGAATTCTCACGCTCCTCATGTTTTCCAACTGTTGGTCTATGTATTCGCTCTTGTCTACAGCAGGAAGAAGGAAAAATTGATCTGTGAGTATAGCAGAATCTCTTTAGAAGTCATTTTATGGGTGTGTTCCTTGAGCAGAATATATGTTTGATTTTGTCCCTAGATTCCTGGCTTATCTGATTCTCTGGTTCTTGGCCACTCAAAGAGTTTCAAGTATAGGTTCTATCTATTGGAATAGTCCGTAAATCCAATTGATATTGCTCACTCCTACAAGTTGTGGCAAGAGTCTTCCACTAATGAATAAAGATTTCTGGGGACCGATCCCTAGGGAAGGCCTAGGCCAGACTTCCAAGTCGAAGATGGGGATGAGAGGAGGAGAAAAGGGACTTGAGATTTTTTGGATGGAGAGAGAGCTTGGGGTCGAAGATGTAATAAACTAGACACCACTCCCACCTCACCCCCACTGCCCAACCCTAACCCCAACGTTAGATGACGGATCCACCAGCATCAGTCACTTGGCTTACTAATTAGAATGTTAGTAGTCACGTCCAGTCATTGAGTTACCTGTTGATTTTAAAGTAAGTTTGTCTGGTATTTTCTTTTACATGACGGCTCAGCTGAGTTCCCGAAAAAGGTACAGTGGCAAGGCACCCCAGCGAGCCACAGAATTTGAATGTGTGGGGCTGGAGTGGCAATGACCCACCATGGAAACTTAGCGAGTCAGGTCGAGAAATTTCAGGACTGCCCGCTGGGCTAGGGAGTAGCCGGTGGTAGGGTGGGATGATGCATTTTTTATTATTTAATGCTGCACTAAGCTTCATGTCATTACATCAGCGGTGTGTCCTAGCACCCACAGAATTGTTCAGAACCATCTTTATCTCCTGAAACAGGAGACCAGACACCTTTTGCTAGTCTCTTTCACCATCATGCACACACACGATGTTTATACATACCTGCAGGCAAAGCCCTTATGTACATAAAATAAAATAACTTAAAAATAAAATCAAGTTAAATAATTTATTAAATCTGTAACGTATCTTCCTGAAGCTTCACTATTCTTAACTTTAAATGACAATAAAAATGATGCTCCCAGATATACTTACACTTGGCAAATATAGATAGGATATAGACATCAAACAAGAGAGATTATGGTACTTATTTATGGGCTGGATAAATGGCTCAGTGATTAACAACACTTACATCTCTTTCCGAGGACCACAGTTCAGGTCTTAGCATTCACACCTTATAGGAGCTCAGTCTCCCCTATACATCTAACTCCAGAGAATCTTGCTTCTTATTCTGTCTGTACAGACAAAGAAGCATACTCGTAACCCTAAACTTAAGAAATAACAATTTAAAAATACTCTTTATTATTTTGTTTTAAAAGTTAGTTTCTTAAATTATTCAAGCATACGTAAGGTCCACAAGGGATCCAGTCAACTTTTGTACTCCTCACATCCGGGGCCTTTCAGGATGCTACTCTGTATTGTCCAGGTGTCACAACTGGACTGCAAGAACAGAGATTTCAAATGCACTGATAACTCTAGTCAGAACCCCACTACTTCTAAGGTGGAAGGGTGTCAAGCAGAATGGACTAAAAATACTTTTGTTTCAAATTTCTCGGTTGGTTTCAGTGAGTAAATATTGAGAAGCGTGACTTACAGCTACTCAGTAGAATCATTGAATTGTCAACTGCAGCTTTATTTGATCATGTTTAATATATTTTGCAACAAAACAGAGCAGATATCATTACTTATTTCCTTTTCCTAGCCGGTGTTTCTCATCTGTGTCATTCTAAGTATCATCTGCAAGCGGAGGATGACTAATGGTCCCTCAAAGATGCTGTGGGCCCTTGAGAACCGGTGAATATCCTATTTTAGATAGTAAAGAGACTTGAAAGTTTTGTGATGCAGGCAAAAATCTTGAAGGACATTTTCTTAGACCATCCAGGTAGACTAGATAAACACAGGGTCCTAACGAGAGAGAGGCCCTGGAGTTCTAGTAAAGAGGAAGATGTAAAAGCAGATACAGATCAGAGAGCCTAGGAATACAGATGGCTCCAAGCACTATGGCAGAGAAGAAAATGTAGTTTCTTGAAACATCCAAAAGTCATGGCATTAATTATTAAGTGCTTTACCACTTCATTTCCATCTGAACCCTACCACCCAAGACTATGATAATAAATTAATGCCTTTAAACAACTGCATAGAAATATATTGTATTATTATTTAGAAATAAGTATTCCTAAGATTAAATTAAAATTAAGGTCACAAATGGCCTTCTCTGATTTACTAAATCAGAATATCTGGTGATGGGGCCAGTTATCCTCTATATAACTCTGATACATAGGGAAAATTAAGAACTCCTTTTTACAGGTGATCATGTTTGTTGAATCAGTGTCCCTTCCTCAAGAATATATAGCGCCAATCACCATGCTGTGTAGAAAGTAGATAAAATACTCAACTTTTTCCCTCGCTATAAATGTCCCATAATATAAAATAGATTAGAAACAATTCCGTGTACAAGAAATTTTAAATGAAGGCTAACTGTAAAGAAGATTCTCATTGTTTAGGATGATTATTGGGCTTATAAGAATGTATACTCCAACACATTTATTCTTAGTCAGAAAACACAAACCTATCTAGTCCTTATTACTTCACTTAGCATCCCTTTTTGTTATGGTGAGTTTGAAGAGGGGTCAAAGTCAAGGTAAGGATCCAGAGTGTATACTCTATGAGCTCCTGTCATAGTTGTGGAAAAACATAAAAACAGAAACAAGCAAGCAACAGCAAAACTGCTTAATTTGAACCGGAAATGAAACAGGCAGCATCCATGTCCACAGGCTTTGAAAATCCACACTTTACCAGTGAATGACCAGGTAACACAATAATTAGCATTTTAACACAATGCTTGCATAGCCAGGGTGTTGTGAACACCCCCCAACCCAGATTCAAGCTCTCTCAGGGAGGGCCCCCATATGCAACCTGTAGATGTGAAAGCATTCTGCTACTTTGATTCCCTTAATGAGAATTTCAACCAACTCCACACCTGCTCACTAAAACCCATTTGAACTCACTGTGTGTTGAAGCTTCAGGGTAGTGTGCCCTTGGCATAAAGACTAGGTGTCTCTCTACAGGTACCAGCTTAGAAACCAATTCCTATCTTCAAGATTTCTGATGTATTGAATGACGAACTTCCTGACAGTTTGACATTGAGTAGTGACTGGTTCAGCTACTATCACTCCACCATTCCTACAATCCTCAAGACTGTCTAGGAACTTTTCATTTGACCCATCTGGGCACTCTCCATTTGTCATTTGAACCTTAGGACAATCTTCTGAAAATATTGAAGTCACTTGATCCTCTGTTATTTATAGCGTGATCTATAATTTCTTCGTCAAACTACTTAGCTACGTTTTATCACTCTTTAAAAAATATGGTGTGAGGCTCTAAAGTTCAAGGAAGTATAACAATCAGTTGAAAAATACTCACCAGACAAGTAATCATACACTCCTGTGTCACCTGACATGCACTGAACTAGCTGATGAATGAGTAGGGATTTAAATGGTAATTATCATTCATCATTATAATAGACTTATTAATTCATAAATTCTTGGTAAGCCAATTTTCCATAAAAAGGTTAATAATAAAAGTGGAAAAGAAAAAAATAGTTTGATGTGATAAAAATGTAAGAGCTAAAATATCTTAATGCCATATATCCCTTCTAATTATCCCACAGTTTGATATTAAAATGTTTCTTGCTATATGACTACATTTTCTCAGTATTCTGAAGGAAAAACAGTAAAGAGCATTTCATTATTTACCTGTTTACCCTCCTCCATTTAAACATGTTTAAATGTCACAACTGAGCTGGGATATTTGAATGGTTTAATTTATTCCCAGGTAAACTGAGATCATTTCCAACAGCGTTTTTTTCTTATTTTCAGTAAATGGCAAGATACTGCATTTGAGGTTGCCCTAGACTGAGAAGGACATTTGGTGTAGTTGTAAAATTGTGTGTCTGTCACATACAGAAGTGGAGGAAAGTGACAAATCAGGCCGAGGTGTGTAGCTAGGACTGCATTAGCTTCAAAATAGCCAATCAGCTATGATGAAATCAATCTTAATAATGCCAATAGGAGGGTATTTTAATTGGATTTTGTGTCTCTTATTAATGCTATAAGAGGTAATACAACAGACAAACAACTACAGAGGGGAAAAAAAGCTTGAAACAGGATCAGTGTACAGCATCTTTGTAAGATAAGGCTTTGTAAAACTAACTTTTAAAAGATTTTTAAGCCATTATTTTAAAAAGGTTAGTGTTGATTATATTCAGAAAAATTAGGATAAATTTTTGCATAAATTTTACTATGAGTTTGAAACATGAGCTATACAATACCATAATTGAGAAATTTGCACTGTAATTTTTTCTTTCCTGAAAGAGTTAGCATAAAAGTTTCCTAATAACTGGGTCCAGTTGAGTCAAATAGAAACCACAGTAACCAAATTTAAGTTAGGTCAACTCCAAAGTCAGACATGAGATTTCACCACTCAAGTGTTCATCTAAATTTTTCAAATCTCTTGATTATAAATCACATAACACTTTTTCTATCAAATTGAGTATGAAGTCCACACTACAATAAAGGTGAGGAAAGACAGAGATGATGGCATAATATTAACAACCACCAACGGGTATATTTTGTATAGGATTTTGGGAAACAAAATAATTATGAATGTAAAATTCCCCATTATTGACAAATACATTTTAATAACCTGGAGAGGTAGATGTATCTTCAGGCTGGGAACTGGTGAAATTCTGCTAATGTGAAGTTTTGTTTGAGTAATAGTTTTATAATTAGGACCAATTGCTGATGAGTGCTTGGTAAATACAGCTTCTAGCATTTCATATACTTTGGAAAGAAACAAGAGAACATCTACCAAAAACTAGTAATAGCCCAAAACACTAGGAATAAAAAGAACCCAATTGATTGGATGACATTTGCTTTTCTGACGTCTGTATTGGAACATACGTGTTTTACGGTTCTTGCTCACATTTGCTTTGTCCTCACACCTATGCTCTAAAGCTAAATAATTGGGTGCCAAACCAGACTGCAATAGGTTTCTCAGTAAGCAGAGTTCATGCAAAAACTCTGATGTCTTGCTCTACTGAAATCAAACAGATTAAGCTAATCCATTGAGTCAATCAAATTAATTCATTAGGTTTATTTATTAAGTCATCATTGTTTTTGCTTTATATTAAATGGCCTTCCTTCATTACATAACCAATCCTTTTGGAACATATAGATAACATCTCAGGTGGTTTCTTTTTATGGGTATAAAGGCATGAAATCTGACGCTTTGCCTGGAGTTACCCACCCTTCTGTAGCACTAGACAAGACTTTAAATGGTGTGTGATTGGTCAGTGATAGAAGAGTTGCTGTGCTTTGAAGATCAGTAATGATGCTGAGATTGCCATGGAATGAAGTAGTACTCTGCTGTAAGTTCTCATTATAAGAGAGTCCCAGGACTGTTTATGATAACAGTTTGATAGCATCACTGTGAATTTATTACAGTTTTAAAGAGACATGGTCTCACGTAGCCTGGGTTGCCCTTCAGCATTTGAGACTGGCCTGTTACTGTTGACCCTCCTTCCTCCACCCACCAAATATCCAGATTACAGGTATGTTTGGCCATATTCAAAACAATTGGAAGTTCTTCACTCAGTGGAATCAACAAATTGATGCTTGGGAATCAAATAAATGAAAATTATTTTTGCTTGTAAAAAATAGACCTTTGAAACCATCCCATTCTGAAATACTTCTAATTACAATACAGAATGTTTATTGTTAATGTCAATGATATAAGTGTATGTTCCTCTCCCTCAGTCCCAGGTATTTACCACACACCCTCTACAGACATAAACATGAAATTCACAGTTTACAATGTTTTAAATATAAGCGTGAACCTTTTCTTTCTCTACTCAACCACCAATTATTGTTGTTACCTTATTTTCTATTTTTCTTAGTGGCATGCAAATTGTGACTTATTTGCTCATTTGTTCAAGGAAGATAATGCTCTTGGTGTTTTGTTTCACTCTGTGTTGCTTTGTTCTCCAAGTGGACAGTTAACAGAAGCACTTATGAAAGAGAGGCCCCCAGATTTGCCTTATAAGCACAAGCCCCAGGATGCTGGCCTCCATCTAGAGTCACAAGCTTTCCATCATGACTTGCATGGGGAGATGCAAAGACTAGAAACAGCACAGCATGACCGCCTACAGCATCTGTTGTATCTGCCCCATCTGTAACTCATTCTTTGTTTCTCCAAGTTCTTCTAACATCTCGCACACCTCTGAAAAACTGGCAGATGATGCAGATGGGTTTATTTTTATAACCTCGTGGTTTCACTCTATTCAATATTTGGGGGGAAATACCAACTCCCATGCTGACTTATTTCATTAAATGTATTTCTTTAAATATACATACTCTGAAAGCTGAGAACTTTTTATTTATCCAGCAAGTCAATTTAGTGAAGAAGATACCTAATCTCCTAGCATTTAACAGCCAGGCACCCCATCAGGTTCCTTGAAAAACAAGAACATGCTTATTGTGTTAACAATAAGACACTGTTTGGGGTGGACTCCCTCTCATCTGCTAGCACTGTACATGAAATCCAAAACTCAACTCTTCGGGCACATAGCCACCAACATTTCTTACTCTATCTACATTTCTCATTTCTATTAATATTGGCTTGAGAATACACATGCATAAGTAAAGCCAGAATGCTCTCTCCTTCCAAGAGGTTTACTATCTTCTTCAGATAACACATTTATGATTTTCCAAAGGAAGATCAGAATTTTAGGATAAAGGAAGCCTCAATGTAGATGGGAATGAATGTTCTTCAACCTGTTCTTGATTATACTGTTTTCCTCCCAACCTAAATTTACTAACATATATCACAAAAAACTACTCAATTTATTTGGAACTTATTTCACAATCATGATATATAATTATGTGTGCCTACATTCTATTTTAAATAGTATTTAAGTATTTCTATGAAGGGGCTGTTTTTATCTCTGTCCTCACAGAATATAACATTTCTTTCATTTTTTTCTATGTTGGCTGATATTTTTACAAGCACCCATGTACAGGACACAGCATAGCAATAGCATGTTAAATCCTGTCACTGAAGAGAATAGTGTGTACAATTTAATCCAAATAATATATGAGTTATTTACAAACCATAATTCTGACATTAAAATTTTTGTATTAAGATCATCAGACTAAAATGTTTGCCCCATGAAGGCAGTGTGCACAGCCATATCCTCAGTAAGTAAGTCTTGCAGAATAGAGACATATCAATTATTTTCTGAATCAATTAGAAAAATGCTATTAACTCTGAAATACTATAGAATAACTTTAAAAATACTATTCATAATTTAACACTTACTTTTTATGAAGACTATAGAATTTTGACATGAAAGCAATATAAATCTTTAGAAGATCCGTGCAAATCTGAGTCTTAGCAATTTTTTTAATAGGCTGTTTGTTTAACTTGTGAAGTGGGAATCCATGAGGCACTTTTGTCTGTATGTGATATCTTCTTGCATGTGATACATATGTGTATAGATAAATTAAAAAGTATATAATAGTTGAAATATTTCCATACTGGCTAGCAATGAAATGCTGAGTTCACATCTCCCCATCCCATCTCTGTAGACCTGAAGTTTCAGTTTTCTCACGAATTCCCTGGACTTCCCAAAAATCCAGCACAGAATAAGTTAGTATCTAGCCTATCGGTAGACTGCTAGTATTGTCTGCACAGAAATGACCATGGCTGAGCAGTCTGTTTGTTATATTGACAGTAAATATGTTGAATATTATTCTGTCTCTTTTATTAGAATTTTAATATGATCTTTGACTCTTATCATGTTTCCTGTGATAAAATGCCATGACAAAAGCTATTTAAAGGAGAGTGACTTTATTTTGACTTGTGGTTCAATGCTACAGTGTGAAACAGCTGGTCACATAATCAAGAACAAAGAGCAGTTGTTATATTTAATTCCCCGGGTTTAAAATATATGCTCCACACACACAGGCAAGGATTTGTCTTTTGTGTTCAAGCCACAGTCTGAATATTCTGAGTATGGTGGGAACATATCAAGTATTTACAGAACACAAATTAGAAAAAATGACTGGATTCATTAAAAATCTTGTTGCAATTGTAGGAATGGATAAAAAACGTTAGTAATGTCAGTAGCACATAACAATGTGAACGGAATGGACAGAAAGAGCTACTGTGCTGTAGTAAAGATGTCAGAAAACAAAAATAAGAAAATGGCAACTTGTCTGTGATGGTTTGCTATAGATATGTGGAAAACAGCTTCACTGAACAAAGATGGGAAGGAGTCAGAAGGGGAATAGAACTCCAAAAATGAGCCCAACTTTCGGGATTGCCTGTGTGGGTTTCCAGGCCAGCAAGTGTAGGTATGTAGGTATGAAGCAGGCACCTGAATAAACACACATGCAGATCAGCTAATGGTCATGTTTATGGCTGGCATCAATCTAATTGATAAGCTTACGTAGGGGTGGATTTAGGCAGTGCAAAACCAGGGAAGCAAAACAAAGAGGAGTCCATTAATGTTTGGTCAATATCATGGTTTAGAATATATTGTTGTCGGAATCAGACCAACAAAGGAAGTTGAGAGAATAAAGGTTCTGAACTCAGGTTTGTACTTTTTCTGTTGACATATTAAGATAACCAGAATAAGTCAATTCCCATATTAACCTAATCTTTTTGAAAAAAATGAGTCAATCACTTGGGGTCACTACCTTTCTAAAAGTCATTTTCCCCATTGATTTCTCCTTTTTGGTCCCTGAACTTTTGACTCTAACTTTTTCTTTCTCTCTCCTTTTTTCTTTTTTAAATCTACTCCCTTTGTTCGAGCTTTATTCTGCCCAGACCTTGGCTCTATTTTACATATTTTGAAACATTATTTTAAAAGTCATTCAGCTTTCTCTGTCACTGCCCCTATTCCAAGAGCACTCTTGACCTTGCAGCCCTGGCATGTTTCAGGTGTTCGAGAACTTTAACCTTCCCTGTAATGAGCATTCTTCATTCTAGCCACAACAGGAAAAGCCAGATGAGCATGTCTGACCATCTCACTGGACAAAAAATGTAGAAATGTTTACAGAAACCACTCAAACCTCTTAAGGGACTAAGAGGCAAGATAGCAAAATGGAAGTAAAAGAGTGACAGATTGAGGCAAAACTCCCGATATGTAGGTTAGAACAACTCTGGTAGCAGATGATCAGTGCTGTCACTTAAGGGACAATTTTGACGTCACACAATTATTGCAATGGGCTCTCTGAAGTTTATACATTCAGTCTGTTGAGACTGCAAATGATGATTATAATTGACTCCTGTTTGTCAGAGACTCGGTGTCACCTGTCTGTAGCAGTACCCAATTATTCAATTGATCCCAGCGGCTATGGCGCTCATTGTTACCCGCCCAGATAGTCTAGGTTCCATAAAGAAAGAAACATACACACTGCCTTTATATGTTTATCTGTTTTAAACAGTTTTAAACAGCTCAATGTCTGGCCCAATTCCAACCTCTGTGTGGCTAGGCTACCCCACTTCAATATTTCCAAGTTGTCACTTACTAAAATCTATATTCATCATGCAGCCCGATGACCAGTCATGCAGCCCTCTTAATCTACGTTTCCCTAGCTCCAATATAACAGCTATGGTCTCTGTCCTGCACCTCTCCAGTTTGGTGTCTTGGTTCTCCTCCTCTCTGTGTGGAAGACCTCACCTTCTTCCTGCTTCCACAGTCCCTTGACCGGAAATTCTCAAAGTCCTGGCTCTGTCTCACTACCCAGCCGTTGCCCAACGGCAACTTTATTTACCAATCAAAACCAACTGGGGGCAGGGTTCCTAGTGTCTTCTATTCAGACATGTGGATACTCCCGCAATTTTGAGTACCCAGATTAGCATAATGCGAACAACATTAGACCAAACCAACAACATCTGTCTTCTGAGGTTAGATACACAGATGCATGGAAACACACACACACACACACACACACACACACACACACACACACACACACACACACACAGGGTAAGGGGAAAAATATAACTCTATCTACTGGAAAACCACAGACCTACTTGTTCATGGATGCATAGATGGATGATGGATGATGGATGGAAAGATGGATGGGTGGATACAGAGATAGATGAACAAATATATGAAGATAGATGATCGATCGATAGATAGATAATAGATATATGATAAATAGATATAGATAGGTAGATAGATAGATAGATAGATAGATAGATAGATAGATAGATAATAGATAGATGACAGACAGGCAGATAGATGAGAGCAAGAGGGTCAACATTAGATGCTTATTAGAAATCATACAGAAAGAACTCATTTTCATCACCTTCCCACCACAAAAATAAGATGAGGAAAATTGATAACAGTATTTGAATACAAAATGGCTTAAACAATTATGGCAACAAGAGATTATTATAAACTACTTAGTGAAAAAGTTTTAATAATAACCCAAATGTATATGCCTCTGATATAAAAGTGATTTGTAATTCATATATGGTGAATGTTTACATTGGTTCATCCACACATTGTTGAAACCACATGTAAATAACGTCTTTAAAACTCAATGGTTCTTCTTTGGGTGTTGGGAGAAGGTTCTAATCATATTGCCAATCAACATTTCAAAATACCTCAAGTCCTGAAGTAGCTATTATGAATCCTCTACCTTTCCAGAAAAAAATGTGGTAGAGTCAACAGAAGAGAGTCATGCGATTAATGCTTTAGGAACCTTGAGTTAGATTATGATTTTCAAGAGGCATTAAAGAATTAAAACAAATTCAAAAACTGAATCCAAATTTACACATAGATGCTAGTACATGTATGTAGATTTGCTCTGTTTCCTCTTTATATAGGGCAAGGAGTGCTTCTAGTGTCTGTATTACTCATTTGTAAAGTAAATGTGGACCCAATTAATAAGTTATACTGATAGTCTCTCACATTCTTGTTTTTAAGTCACTAGGTTCACTAAATAAGCTAATTTAAAGACTAACTAAAGGGGAAAAACAGACTGGACACATTCCTAAGTCAGAAATACATGTGGATAGAATTTGAGCTAGCAAGATTTTTCTCTGTGGAATACAAAAATATAACTGATCACATATTTTAAAACATACACCATGGAAGAAATCAAACTAAATTTGTGTGTTTAACCTTTTCAACTTTCCAAATATTGGATGCAGGAGATTGGGGATGACAGTGAAGTAGCTAAGTTAAAAGTTTTCACGTTGCATGTTATATTTACCCTTTTCTCTTCAAGACCTAAATGAAAACAGATGAATTCTTCATGGCAAATTTAACCATATATGTATATGGTTCTGTTTCAACAGACTCTATTAAATGTTTGAATATATCAATAATCAATAATTAAACAATAAGAGTGGGTAAACTAAGCTAAGTTTGTTAATGATTGGCCAATTTTAGCTGTTTCTCATTTCTTTTTTTATACTCATCACTCCCTTAGACTAAAAAACATACTCAAAGAAAATAAGCAAATGAGACATTCAGATATTATATTTTCCACTTAAATTTGACTCATGCACTTTTTTTTAATAAAACCCAATTTTTTTTTTCAAAATGAGAGAGGATTGGGCTTGTAGCTTATGTTTAATTCAGCACTCAGGAAGCAGTTCATGTGGATTTTTGTGAATTTAAGGCCGTTCTGGCTAGCACTGTGAGTTCCAGGCCAGCAGGGCTGCAATGTGAGATTCTGTCTCAAAACGTACATATACACACACACGCACGCACATGCACACTCACACACATACACACACAGGAAAATTAGAGACAGATGCCATATTTATGTCATTCTATTTTATTTACCTGGAATTCCTATGTTAAGTAGCCGAGAAAAGTGTATTTAATTCCTTATTGTCTTGATTCTCAGGAAAGATTGTATGAAAATAATATACATTATAGAAGTTTATACAGTGCCATTGTCTTTTATTTACACTTGGTAAAGAAAAAATAATGGATATAACCTAGCAAACATAACATTTGAATTTCATCTGGCTCAGTGCTATTTGCTCTATATCACACCTCTGACATGTTTTTTCTGCTTTCTTTGGAATCTTTGGTCAGAAGGTTGCATTATTAAGTCAATTATTATAAGTATAAAGGAGTTACAAATTATTGCATTGAAGAATTAATTGCATTATACGTGATTTAATGAAAATAAAAAGTACTCTGTAGTCTACCTTATATGATGAACAACCAAACAGTATCATGGAAAGAAAATATTCTTGGCAACTTTCGTAATATCACAAAAAAAGAAAAAGCGAATCATACCTATTACCATAAATGAATTCATTAAAATTTTATATGCAGTGTACTTTGTACATTTCTATATATAAGAAATTTCTTATTTCTGCCAGAAGTTTGAATATTGTATATGCTTAATGATCCCAATACATAAAGGAGGGCATATTCATACATCATGTGTGCATAAATACAGATACATACACACATACACACCTGTTTAGTATTGTATTGTTTCCTTCAGGGGATACTTTAAAAATGCCAATCTGACATATTTCTAATAGTGAGAAATGGCAGCTGTAATTTGGGAAGATTGACAAGCAAGACAAATGCAGTGGCATTAAACCAATGAGTCAGTCATCAGCACAGTTGACAGCTTTAAGATTTGGAATTCCTGTGGGGCACAAAAGTTTGGAGAACAATTGTTATTCCACCATGATATTATAAAAGTGAATCTATCATCACTAAAATTTGAGGAGATGCTAGTAGTTAACAAAATATACTTGGTAAGCTGAATTCTTTTCAGCAGGGCAAGTAATCTAAATAAAAACAAACGAATAAAAACAGCCAAAATCTAAAGATATACATATATATGTGATTAAATTTTTATCATCAGAAACATTAATTACAAATTATTCAAAATCTTCGGTACTACTGAAGATATGAAATCAATGTGTAAAATAGCAACAAGATCTTGTGAAATACAATCTACACTATCAAAAATGATCCTTCAGACTATTCACACTGGCAGATGTTATAGTCTATGAAGGATGACACCATCCAGGCAAACAGCCTTCCAAAATATGTCAAGGAAGTTACATTATGAGAAAAATTCAGAGATTCTCAGGCATTTGCTGAAGAAAATTCAACCATTACTTAGTAGAACTTACCATTGGGTAACACGCGTGCTCAGATGAGGAAACCAAAAACAATAACGAGAGGGAATACCCAACATTATCCTGCCACAGATTCCAGAGAAGGTGTTTTACTTGAAATCTTACTCCTGCTGCAGTTCTAATGTTCTCTTTATTTTCATGTCCATCTCTACTTTCTATATTCAAAAGTCACAGATTGCTACTCTAATTCCCTATATATCTAGTATCTATGTTCTATCTATCATCTATCTATCTTATCTATCTACCTATGTATGTATGTATGTATGTATGTATGTATGTATATGCATCTATGTACCTATATTCTATCTATCTATCATCTATCTATCTGTCTGTCTGTCTGTCTATCTATCTATCTATCTATCTATCTATCTATCTATCTATCTATCTGCAATCTATTTTTGAGACAAGATTTCTCTGTGCATGCCTGGCTGTCCTGGAACTCACTCTGTAGGATGAGCTTTGAACTCAGAGATCCACCAGCCTCTCTCTCTCTCTCAAGTTCTGGGATGCTATGCTGAGATTAAAATAGTATACCACATCCTTTCTTATTTTTTTTTTTACTTCCCCACCCCTGCTGCTTTGAGTGATTGCCATTCTTATCTCTGTTCCCTGTTTTTACATTAAAATAAATTTATTCATGTCCTGTACTCTGGAAATTAGTAATCTTAGAAAACGAGATTCTTTGAATACCTACATATTTTGTTTAAAAAATATTTCCTGTGCAATAAATGATACAATAATTGCTGTGGGCACAAGGATAAAAAAGAATCATTCCTTGCCCCAGGGAACTGCCTATCTTGATGAGAATATTCCTACTAATTGTTTACCAATGGACTATGTGTGAGAGGTATATAGCTCTTCAGTATCCAGAGGACTTCCTTACAGAAACCATAACTTTAAGAAGAGTCTTTAAAAGAAAGCATGTTTACATGCTGAATATTTTGGTGAAGTGACTTAGTTGAGAAATGAGATAAGCATGAAAAGCCTCTTAAGGGTACTCACATAATACATTAACTCCTTTGATGTTATTGTCCTGGAAATGCATCTTATTGACAAGTAAAAATAATGCCAATGATATGTATCCTGTACTAATAGCATGACAGTATCTCTAAAATTCTGATAGCAGTAACTTTCTTGTGGACTGAGAAATCGACGCAACTGTGAAAGATCAATCACCTCAGTCAGGATTAGTTAGAGAAAAGGTTGCAGAGGTCAAGAGCAGTGGTTACCAACCAGAAGTACTTTGATCTTAAGGAGACAATTGCTAAGGTTTAGGAATACTTTTGGCTATTGTTCAAGTTAGATTCTCTATTGCCATGAGAGAAAAAAAACACAAAACAATCAAACAAACAAACGACAACAACAACAAAAACCCACACACACAACCAATGGCTACTTTCTGAGGACAGACTTAATTTGCCCTTAAGGATCAAGAAGGATAAGAGGCCAACATAGTGAGGTAGCAGCAGGGTGCTGAAGAGCAGACAGGACAGCAGGATCAAGAAGGCAGGAACTTGCAAAGCCAAATACAAACATGAAGCGAGGCAAAGAAAGCTAATTAGAAGCACTGTGAACTATAAAACCGCAAAGTCCACCCACAGAGATATCACTGGACCATGTTATTGTCTGTATTTCTCTTGTTCTGTTTCCTCACTTTCTTTAGTATACTTGATTGTTAAGCAAGGTCACCATTGCTAAGCACTCCTAGTTACCCACCAACTGTGGACTATATGGTCAACCTGAGTCTGTGGGGGACATTTCTCATTCCAACTGCCAATTACCATCAGCGTGCAACATTCTACTGACAGTGCACAGAGATGGGAATGTCACCGATTATTCTACAATGTTCAGTGTGCAGTATAGTTCCCTATCGAAAAGAATCATCCAGCTCAAAACAGCTATTGTGCTGATGTTGAGAAACCTTGCATTGCACTATGCAATTTTACATATTATGGCTTTTTTCTCTTAGCTTTTAATACCTCTTATCCGTGTACTACAAATACTACGACATATCAGAAAGACAAGGAAGGAAGGGGGAAGATCCAAGAAGAAAGATGTAATATGAAAGATTATCATCTAGGGGTAAAGACCCACCATCAAATAAACACCAATTTCAATGCCAAATATAAAGAGTTTTGAGGATAAAGCAGTGTGCATGTGCATGCCCTAACCCTTTCTCGAGTTGTTGATCATTGACTTTGCTGATATTCTCTGCAGATATCAAACTCCATTTTCTTCAACCTTCCAACATGGCTTACAGCAGCAGCTCTTCAGGAAACTCTAGGCCATAGATCACGGTGTATGACTAGTCAGGAAGTAACTAGGACTGAGCAGCTATCAGATTCTCAGCTTCTATGCTATGCAGATGAACTACCCAGCCACTGTGGTGTAAGTCAATAATAAATCTCTTTTTAATATGTATATATCCATTCTACTCTTTCAGGTCCTCAGAGAACTCTGCCCGATTCTAGCTCCCAATGTCAACTTTATAAAGAACAAATTAAGAATACTTGTGCACAATCAGTTCTCGAGAATTGAGTGTGCTAAGTTTATCGTTGTACTCAAAGTAATCAGCTTCCTATTACTCATTGAGTTTTGTGCACATGTAATTTTGGAAGCATCACCACTTTTTGTATTATTTAGCATGCACATTACTTAAACTGAATGACAAACTCTTTTATATGAAGATCTATGGTAACAAAAAATTCAGGTACTAAAAATATGTGTTTGTGTATATTTGATAGTTTTTGTAAGTTTCTTCTTTTGCACACTATTTTAAAGGGTGCTTATATTTTTACGTATTTTACTTTTCATTGTAGCTTCAGTCATATTATACTATATCAAGCCAAATGGCTTTTGTGCATGCCTAAGTGAAAATAATACAGAAGAAAGTATAACTTGCAAGAGCTTTTCTTGGTTACTTATTTTCTGCTGTGAAAAGACACTGTGACCAACGCAATTAATAAACAGAAATACTGAATTTGGGCACACTTCCAATTTCAGATGTGAATCCATAGCCATCATAGCAGGAAATACAGCAGCAGACAAGGAGGTATGGCACTGGAACTTACATTTTGATCTGCAAGTTGCAACCAGGGGGAGGTAGGCTGCACCTAGTGTGGACTTTTGAAACCTCAGAGTCCACCCCAGCAGCACATCCTCAACATTCTCACACCTCCTAAATTCTTCACAAGAACAGTCCCAATCACCAGGGAACAAACATTCAAATATATGAGCCTATGCAGTCTGTTCTAAACACTAACAAATTTGAGATTTGCTACCTTAAAAACTAATTGTTCTGTTTTATACGAATAAGTAAATCTCTTTATTTGGCTTTGTTTCTTTTTCAGTTAAAGGTATTCAGGCAGTCAGTTAGTTCATTAGTTAGTTAGTTATGAACTCATTTCTTCATAATCAATAAGGCAAAGAACTAATTATTTTTTTATATTATTAGGGAATTCTTACCAGTTCTTCTTAGAAAGGAGTCCATTACTGATTCATTCCTAAGTAATTTCTTTCTTGACTTAGAACATATTTTTGAGAGCAGAAATATTTAATAATCTTTTTTGTTCCAAGATATGATGAGTGAAGATTTGTATACTACCATAAGAAAGAGTAAAGTTTACATGTTGGCAAATTGCTTTCTTCATCTAAAAAAGATACTGTAGTTATCTTTCCAAATACTGACAAAATCACAAGTAAGTCTGATCCTAGTACTTACCCAGTCTACTCATGTAGATATTAGAGAAAAGATATTAGACAGGATATTTGATTATACTATCATATACTCAAAGACAAATTATAAAATTTACTGCTTGATGTCTAAGTGATTTACCTTTCTTTCTCTGTATCTGTGTAGTAGATAAACATTCACATATATCTGAACAAATCATAATAGCATATATTCATGGACAGCAGGCTAAATTAAACAAATTCTGATATTTTAGGCATAGAATATTCTTAACAAAATCTTAAGGAATAGCATTGCTCCTGAGCTATAACAGCGAATGTAAACAAATGCATAAGGAAAATTTTAAGCCATACCCGGAGAATGCATCTATTTGGTACTTATTCAGCTTACTGTTTACTTGTCTTTTAGCAGTTAAAAGTTGTGTTAACTTAAGTAGACTCTAAATATGACTCAGAAAGAGTAGAAAAGAAAAAAACTCTACCCTCTACTGAGCCAACTCAAGCTCTAATTCCAGATCAAAATTATAACCCAACAATATTTAACTTTAGGAACTTAAATTACTCATTTAAAAATTTGTTGTAACTGGAAGAAAACATAACTTTATGATCTGCTAGGGTAGAAACCTTAGAAGAATGATATTTAAATTGATATAATCAAACACTTGGTAAGACTAAAAGAAAAGGAATCATTTCATTTTTTATGATTAATCCTTTGGGGGTAATTTACTTATTTGACATTCAGAAATTATTTGTTCTTTGGTTTCTATCTCAAAGAGAAACTAGAAACAATTAGACAGAATCCCTTACGTTGACAGGACAAAATGGTACCAATAGCATATGTTTAATGTATTGGACATTCTAACTTTCTAGAAGCTATCCTCTTAGAATGGTGAATTTTGCCTTATAGGGAAAAAAGTAAATTTTACTATATTACAGTTCTTTAAACCATATTGCATCAGTGTTAAATTCTGATTTTTAAAGGTAAAAATGTGAGCTTTTAAATTCAATAACTCTGTACTTTGGAACATTTCCACCTAAAACTTGGCTTGAAATTTGTCATTGCAAACAACTTTTAATGGTTAAAACTACCTTTGGCTTTTCAAATGGTGAAGTAAGCAATAATTCGCTTCTAACCAGGTTTTAAGCAATTAGTTCTAACCAGTTCTTATTTTAACAAGAGGATTTTAGAATAGAAGTAGGACATTAGGCTTGTTAACATTTTTTTCATTAGTCATGGACGTATATTTAAGACATAAAAGACTGTCGACTTTAATCTGAAGGGATATGAATAGGAATATCTTGTTTCTAGGAGTAAAATCTCAATATGTATATATGAAAGATAAAAATGAAAAGCAAGGTATCAAGACATGCCCCCTTCTATCTTTTCTGTAAATAAGTGAATGATATTACACGAGAAAGTTAAATACCATTGTTAATTTTGAGGTAAGCATTCATTTACTAATTAAGGGGAAAATAAAGATTTCAAATCAAAAGTTTTCATTTTTTTTTCCATTGTAAAGTTGAGAACTCTCGGTTGCCTTGATCTAAATGTTGCCAAAGTCATTGGTGGCAGATTGCCAGTTTCCATTACCCTTACCCAATATTAATCTTATGTGAGAGTTTTGAATTACTATTAAGCAGTGAAGCATACTCTGGGATATAATGCCCATGTGCATTGACTCTACCAACAAGAGCACTTAAAGGCTGTTAATGAAGAGATTGAAAAGGAGGCTACATATGGGGCCCACAAAATTCCAAATATCTGCTCATGTATGACTATTCTGCATTTACTTATGGTTTGGGGGGTAACTATGCTAACTTGGGTCTTATATTTCCTTTTTATTTAGATTTCAATTTATCGCTAGCACTAAAATAGGCATGGAAAGACAGCTTCAGAGGGCAAGAGGTAATAAAAAGACACTTTTCCAAATACCTCCCTCCCATTTAAATTTTCTCACATTTGAATACATGTAGGAGAAACAAATTTTAATATCTTGCTAATTTAGAATTGAACTAGGAGTGATACATTTCAATGAAAGAATTATAATCAATTAAAAGTATTTGAATCCACTGCAAGGGTTTAACACATTAAGAACATTTTAACTCTCTCACATGGGATGGGTCTCATGTTGGAGCAGTCACAACCTATTAATGATACTCTGCTATGCTTGAGACAGGAACCAAGCATAACTGTCTCCCGAGGAGCTTCATCCAACAGCAGATGGAAACAGATGTAGAGACTGACAAACACCTGTAGGATCTTGGGGAGTCATATAGAAAATGGATAGAGTCTCTGCTCCCAGACCCCATGGGAAAGAGACCTCACCGCCTGGTCAGGTGGGCACTCCTGAGGCTGCAGAGCAGAAGAGACCACCAACACTGCCCACCCCTGCCCACATCCCTGGCCCAAGAGGAAACTGTATAAGGCCTCTGGGCTCCAGTGGGGAGGGCCCAGGAGCAGCAGGACCCCTGCCTGAGACACCGCAGGAACCTGAAGGAAACAGACAGGATAAACAGTTCTCTGCACCCAAATCCCGTGGGAGGGAGAGCTAAACCTTGAGAGAGGCAGACAAGCCTGGGAAACCAGAAGAGACTGCTTTCTGCACACACACCAATGGCCATCTGGAACCCTGGTGCACTGAAGCTCCCAGAAGGGGCGGCACAGGTCTTCCTGGTTGCTGCCGCCGCAAAGAGCCCGTGGGCAGCACCCCGCGAGCGAACTTGAGCCTCGGGACCACAGGTAAGACCAACTTGTATGCTGCAAGTGACCTGCCTGGTGAACTCAAGACACAGGCCCACAGGAACAGCTGAAGACCTGTACAGAGGAAAAACTACACGCACGAAAGCAGAACACTCTGTCCACATAACTGGCTGAAAGAAAACAGTAAAACAGGTCTACAGCACTCCTGACACACAGGGTTATAGGGACAGTCTAGCCACTGTCAGAAATAGCAGAACAAAGTAACACGAGAGATAATCTGATGGCGAGAGGCAAGCGCAGGAACCCAAGCAACAGAAACCAAGACTACATGGCATCATCGGAGCCCAATTCTCCCACCAAAACAAACATGGAATGTCCAAACACACCAGAAAAGCAAGATCTAGTTTCAAAATCATATTTGATCATGATGCTGGAGGACTTCAAGAAAGACGTGAAGAACTCCCTTAGAGAAACACAGGAAAACATTAATAAACAAGTAGAAGCCTACAGAGAGGAATCGCAAAAATGCCTGAAAGAATTCCAGGAAAACATAAATAAACAAGTAGAAGCCCATAGAGAGGAGACACAAAAATCCCTGAAAGAATATCAGGAAATCATAAATAAACAAGTAGAAGCCCATAGAGAGGAGTCACAAAAATCCCTGAAAGACTTCCAGGAAAACACAATCAAACAGTTGAAGGAATTAAAAATGGAAATAGAAGCAATCAAGAAAGAACACATGGAAACAACCCTGGATATAGAAAACCAAAAGAAGAGACAAGGAGCTGTAGATACGAGCTTCACCAACAGAATACAAGAGATGGAAGAGAGAATCTCAGGAGCAGAAGATTCCATAGAAATCATTGACTCAACTGTCAAAGATAATGTAAAGCGGAAAAAGCTACTGGTCCAAAACATACAGAAAATCCAGGACTCAATGAGAAGATCAAACCTAAGGATAATAGGTATAGAAGAGAGTGAAGACTCCCAGCTCAAAGGACCAGAAAATATCTTCAACAAAATCATAAAAGAAAACTTCCCTAACCTAAAAAAAAGAGATACCCATAGGCATACAAGAAGCCTACAGAACTCCAAATAGATTGGACCAGAAAAGAAACACCTCCCGTCACATAATAGTCAAAACACCAAACACACAAAATAAAGAAAGAATATTAAAAGCAGTAAGGGAAAAAAAGGTCAAATAACATATAAAGGCAGACCTATCAGAATCACACCAGACTTTTCGCCAGAAACTATGAAGGCCAGAAGATCCTGGACTGATGTCATACAGACCCTAAGAGAACACAAATGCCAGCCCAGGTTACTGTATCCTGCAAAACTCTCAATTAACATAGATGGAGAAACCAAGATACTCCATGACAAAACCAAATTTACACAATATCTTTCTACAAATCCAGCACTACAAAGGATAATAAATGGTAAAGCCCAACATAAGGAGGCAAGCTATACCCTGGAAGAAGCAAGAAACTAATCGTCTTGGCAACAAAACAAAGAGAATGAAAGCACACAAACATAACCTCACATCCAAATATGAATATAACAGGAAGCAATAATCACTATTCCTTAATATCTCTCAACATCAATGGCCTCAACTCCCCAATAAAAAGACATAGATTAACAAACTGGATATGCAACAAGGACCCTACATTCTGCTGCCTACAGGAAACACACCTCAGAGACAAAGACAGACACTACATCAGAGTGAAAGGCTGGAAAACAACTTTCCAAGCAAATGGTCGGAAGAAGCAAGCTGGAGTAGCCATTCTAATATCAAATAAAATCAATTTTCAACTAAAAGTCATCAAAAAAGATAAGGAAGGACACTTCATATTCATCAAAGGAAAAATCCACCAAGATGAACTCTCAATCCTAAATATCTATGCCCCAAATACAAAGGCACCTACATATGTAAAAGAAACCTTACTAAAGCTCAAAACACACATTGCACCTCACACAATAATAGTGGGAGATTTCAACACCCCACTCTCATCAATGGACAGATCATGGAAACAGAAATTAAACAGAGATGTAGACAGACTAAGAGAAGTCATGAGCCAAATGGACTTAACGGATATTTATAGAACATTCTATCCTAAAGCAAAAGGATATACCTTCTTCTCAGCTCCTCATGGTACTTTCTCCAAAACTGACCATATAATTGGTCAAAAAACGGGCCTCAACAGGTACAGAAAGATAGAAATAATCCCATGCGTGCTATCGGACCACCACGGCCTAAAACTGGTCTTCAATAACAATCAAGGAAGAATGCCCACATATACTTGGAAATTGAACAATGCTCTACTCAATGATAACCTGGTCAAGGAAGAAATAAAGAAAGAAATTAAAAACTTTTTAGAATTTAATGAAAATGAAGGTACAACATACCCAAACTTATGGGACACAATGAATGCTGTGCTAAGAGGAAAACTCTTAGCGCTGAGTGCCTGCAGAAAGAAACAGGAAAGAGCATATGTCAGCAGCTTGACAGCACACCTAAAAGCTCTAGAACAAAAAGAAGCAAATACACCCAGGAGGAGTAGAAGGCAGGAAATAATCAAACTCAGAGCAGAAATCAACCAAGTAGAAACAAAAAGGACCACAGAAATAATCAACAGAACCAAACGTTGGTTCTTTGAGAAAATCAACAAGATAGATAAACCCTTAGCCAGAGTAACGAGAGGATACAGAGAGTGCGTCCAAATTAACAAAATCAGAAGTGAAAAGGGAGACATAACAACAGATTCAGAGGAAATTCAAAAAATCATCAGATCTTACTATAAAACCCTATATTCAACAAAACTTGAAAATCTTCAGGAAATGGACAATTTCCTAGACAGATACCAGGTACCAAAGTTAAATCAGGAACAGATAAACCAGTTAAACAACCCCATAACTCCTAAGGAAATAGAAGCAGTCATTAAAGGTCTCCCAACCAAAAAGAGCCCAGGTCCAGACAGGTTTAGTGCAGAATTCTATCAAACCTTCATAGAAGACCTCATACCAATATTATCCAAACTATTCCACAAAATTGAAACAGATGGAGCACTACCGAATTCCTTCTATGAAACTACAATTACTCTTATACCTAAACCACACAAAGACCCAACAAAGAAAGAGAACTTCAGACCAATTTCCCTTATGAATATCGACGCAACAATACTCAATAAAATTCTGGCAAACCGAATCCAAGAGCACATCAAAACAATCATCCAACATGATCAAGTAGGCTTCATCCCAGGCATGCAGGGATGGTTTAATATACGGAAAACCATCAACGTGATCCATTATATAAACAAACTGAAAGAACACAACCACATGATCATTTCATTAGACACTGAGAAAGCATTTGACAAAATTCAACACCCCTTCATGATAAAAGTCCTGGAAAGAATAGGAATTCAAGGCCCATACCTGAACATAGTAAAAGCCATATACAGCAAACCAGTTGCTAACATTAAACTAAATGGAGAGAACCTTGAAGCAATCCCACTAAAATCAGGGACTAGACAAGGCTGCCCACTCTCTCCCTACTTATTCAATATAGTTCTTGAAGTTCTAGCCAGAGCAATCAGACAACAAAAGGAGGTCAACGGGATGCAGATCGGAAAAGAAGAAGTCAAAATATCACTATTTGCAGATGATATGATAGTATATTTAAGTGATCCCAAAAGTTCCACCAGAGAACTACTAAAGCTGATAAACAACTTCAGCAATGTGGCTGGGTATAAAATTAACTCAAATAAATCAGTAGCCTTCCTCTACACAAAAGAGAAACAAGCCGAGAAAGAAATTAGGGAAACGACACCCTTCATAATAGACCCAAATAATATAAAGTACCTCGGTGTGACTTTAACCAAGCAAGTAAAAGATCTGTACAATAAGAACTTCAAGACACTGAAGAAGGAAATTGAAGAAGACCTCAGATGATGGAAAGATCTCCCATGCTCATGGATTGGCAGGATTAATATAGTAAAAATGGCCATTTTACCAAAAGCGATCTACAGATTCAATGCAATCTCCATCAAAATACCAATCCAATTCTTCAAAGAGTTAGACAGAACAATTTGCAAATTCATCTGGAATAACAAAAAACCCAGGATAGCTAAACTATCCTCAACAATAAAAGGACTTCAGGGGGAATCACTATCCCTGAACTCAAGCAGTATTACAGAGCAATAGTGATAAAAACTGCATGGTATTGGTACAGAGACAGACAGATAGACCAATGGAATAGAATTGAAGACCCAGAAATGAACCCACACACCTATGGTCACTTGATTTTTGACAAAGGAGCCAAAACCATCCAATGGAAAAAAGATAGCATTTTCAGCAAATGGTGCTGGTTCAACTGGAGGGCAACATGTAGAAGAATGCAGATCGATCCATGCTTATCACCCTGTACAAAGCTTAAGTCCAAGTGGATCAAGGACCTCCACATCAAACCAGACACACTCAAACTAATAGAAGAAAAACTAGGGAAGCATCTGGAACACATGGGCACTGGAAAAAATTTCCTAAACAAAACACCAATGGCTTACGCTCTAAGATCAAGAATCGACAAATGGGATCTCATAAAACTGCAAAGCTTCTGTAAGGCAAAGGACACTGTGGTTAGGATAAAACGGCAACCAACAGATTGGGAAAAGATCTTTACCAATCCTAGAACAGATAGAGGCCTTATATCCAAAATATACAAAGAACTCAAGAAGTTAGACCGCAGGGAAACAAATAACCCTATTAAAAAATGGGGTTCAGAGCTAAACAAAGAATTCACAGCTGAGGAATGCCGAATGGCTGAGAAACACCTAAAGAAATGTTCAACATCTTTAGTCATAAGGGAAATGCAAATCAAAACAACCCTGAGATTTCACCTCACACCAGTGAGAATGGCTAAGATCGAAAACTCAGGGGACAACAGATGCTGGCGAGGATGTGGAGAAAGAGGAACACTCCTCCACTGTTGGTGGGATTGCAGACTGGTACAACCAGTCTGGAAATCAGTCTGGAGGATCCTCAGAAAATTGGACATTGAACTGCCTGAGGATCCAGCTATACCTCTCTGGGGCATATACCCAAAAGATGCCCCAACATATAAAAAAGACACTTGCTCCACTATGTTCATTGCAGCCTTATTTATAATAGCCAGAAGCTGGAAAGAGCCCAGATGCCCTTCAACAGAGGAATGGATACAGAAAATGTGGTACATCTACACAATGGAATATTACTCAGCTATCAAAAACAACGACTTTATGAAATTCGTAGGCAAATGGTTGGAACTGGAAAATATCATCCTGAGTGAGCTAACCCAATCACAGAAAGACATACATGGTATGCACTTATTGATAAGTGGCTTTTAGCCCAAATGCTTGAATTACCCTAGATCCCTAGAACAAACGAAACTCAAGACGGATGATCAAAATGTGAATGCTTCACTCCTTCTTTAAAAGGGGAACAAGAATACCCTTGGCAGGGAAGAGAGAAGCAAAGATTAAAACAGAGACTGAAGGAACACCCATTCAGAGCCTGCCCCACATGTGGCCCATACGTATACAGCCACCCAATTAGACAAGATGGATGAAGCAAAGAAATGCAGACCGACAGGAGCCGGATGTAGATCGCTCCCGAGAGACACAGCCAGAATACAGCAAATACAGAGGCGAATGCCAGCAGCAAACCACTGAACTGAGAATAGGACCCCCATTGAAGGAATCAGAGAAAGAACTGGAAGAGCTTGAAGGGGCTCGAGACCCCATATGTACAACAATGCCAAGCAACCAGAGCTTCCAGGGACTAAGCCACTACTTAAAGACTATACATGGACTGACCCTGGACTCTGACCTCATAGGTAGCAATGAATATCCTAGTAAGAGCACCAGTGGAAGGGGAAACCCTGGGTCCTGCTAAGACTGAACCCCCAGTGAACTAGACTGGTTGGGGGAGGGCGGCAATGTGGGAAGGGTTGGGAGGGGAACACCCATAAGGAAGGAGAGGGGGGAGGGGGATGTTTGCCCGTATACCGGGAAAGGGAATAACACTCAAAATGTATATAAGAAATACTCAAGTTAATAAAAAAAATAAAATGAAAAAAAAGGAAAGAAAAAAGAAAATGGATAGAATTGAGGGAGATAGATTGAGCAAGCCGGAAGGTTCAAGGACAACAGAAAAAAAGGCCTGCAGATTCAACCTAGCCTGGGCCCAGGGCATATCAACAAAGCCTAAACCACCAACCAAAGGGCATGCTGGGCCTGAACTAATTCCCTCTACACATTTGTAGCAGATGTGCAACTTGGTCTTCATGTGGGTCCCCTAACTATTAGAGCAGAAGCTGTCTCTGACTCTGTTGCCTGCTATTGGGCGCCCTTCTCTTAACTGGACTGTCTATTTGGGCCTCCCATGGTTCTGCTGGAACTAGCTGTCCCAAGGTGGGATGGTACTCAAGTGGAGCTTCTCATTCTTTGAAGAGAAGGAGAGAAGGTAATGGAAAGAGGAATTTTTAAGGGTGGGACTGGGAGGATATGAGGGAATCTGCACTTGGTATTTAGAGTGAATGAATGCACAAATGAAAATGTACAAATAAGACTATTTTGAGCTTAATATTTACTATAATTGAGTTAAATAAGTGCCATGCCCTCACCCGCTTCTTTGAGGAAAGTATTAATGATAAACTTGAGTAGAAGTGATCTACTACTATTGCAATACATCCTAGGAACAATACTTCACTTGAGTTTTGCATTGATCAAGTGCAGATTGGCTAATCATTTTCAAAATCCCATTTTCAGAATCCCTTGCTTGCAGTGCCATGGAATGATTTTTAAGCAGAGGGGTGAAAGAATGAGAGGAGAAAAAGGGCAAATGACATTTGCTCAAGACATGGAAATCGTGAAGTTTTAACAATCCAGTATACTAAAGAAAATAAGGAAACAGAACAAGAGAAAATACATACGATAACACGATCCTCTCCATTACCAGACATGATAGGAAAAGAAATAAAACCTTCAATCCTGATGGCTTGAAAACAAAGGGAGAGGGGAGTTGTAGTTGTTGTTTGTTTTGTTTCTTTTTCTTTTTTTTTTTTTGTATGGTTTTTGACTTACAGAATTTAAGGCTTTTTAATTCATAAGTCAATCAAGCTCAATTTGGAGATTTTCTGTATTTCTCCGTCTTTCATTATATTCTCAGTAGGATAAGCAAATCAATTCAAGGAGATGGAAATAGATATGGAACAATGAAGGGACAGCCAGATGAAACGGGATTGAAAGTGCTGATGTATAGTCCATTGTGGTCTTGATTGTCAGATCATGTTGTTTTTCTAAAAAAATCGTTTTTAATGTGAAAGTATCAATCCATTCATTTAAATAGTTTGTCCAAGTAAACTATGTGCAGATACTGTGCACTTTCAAGGTTAGATAAGACCCAATCTTCATTTCTCAGGAGTGCACTGTAGAGATGCATAATACTGGACTGTATGTCCTTTGTTACAATGGCAAATGCCAGAAGCCTATGACACAATTATCATCTGGCATAGAAACTGAGTATTATATAATCAAGCTCTGTCGTTGAGTGCATAGTCACTCCATGGTGCTCTTCCTCTATGAAAAATTACATTTGTCAATGCTCATTGCCAGCTTCTTCAAAAGCCAGAAAATACTGACATGCTGAAATTAATCCAAATTCATTCTAGATATTATTTTATGTAGAATTAGGAGGTGACAACATTAGTCAGGAGGATCAGGAGGATACAAAACTGAATGTACCTTTTTTTTTTAGTTTTAACTGCTTAGCTGTAACATTTGTGCATTAGCTAAATAACATCTCAAGGGAAGCTAGAGATAGAACCTTGAAGTCTACTGATCTTACGTGTGCGAGTTTTTGCTTTCAAAGGATGGTCCTTAAAATTCTCCCTGCTGGAAGCTATTGTGCATATTGTAAAAGGGCTGTGGCTAAGTGCCAATTGAGCAGTACTGTATACTTGCCATTTAAAAAGAAGAATTCATACCACTTGATTATGTTAAATAGGAGTGTTTGAAATTTATACAGAATTACATCAAAATGGCACAGTGGTTATATGTCTAAAAGAGCTGTGATGATTCTATCCCATAACTAATGTCAATCCTTCTAGTAGAAAGTTTAATGTGAGTCCATCACGGAATGTAATGCATGAAAAATACAGAAAACTTAAGAATGGTAAAGATATAAATATATATTCTAATAGATTCTAAATCCATGTTTCCACGGAAATTGACCTCCATATATGCGTGTATATTCTCCAGTAACACAAAAGGACATGTGTCTGAATGCTCAAGTATGTAAAACCAGGCCTAAGCCAATCAAGTATGTTCTGTTGTATACTTTATACAGAATCAAAGTTCCAAGCTCACTTATGCAAGGGATCTTTGTAGAAAAGCAATCTGTGCTCCTTTAATAAACTCTTTGGGAATTTGATGTCTTCAGAGCTTTGTATTTTTCTTTCAAATCAGGGAACACATGAGTTTTTGCAATCTCTTAAGAAGTTGAGAAACCAATTATATTTTTGATAGATAAACATTCTAGTTTATTAGATATAATGGATACATGTCTTCAGTGGAAAAAGCTGCCTTGATTCACAAAAACAAACATTGAAACTGAAGTTGGTTAGGACTACTGTTTCTATGGATCTGTCCTTCCAAGGGTCCATTAAATTACCAATGCCAGAAATTTTTGAAGTATAAAACTGTCATGGAAGATAAAATGTAAGGAAGAAATGGAAAGGAATAGTATAGGTCATTATTCCAGAGATGAGTGCAGGCTTCCGAAGAATGTAGCAGAAAAACTAAGTCTAGACTTCGCAACGAGTGTCATGACATATAACTCATATGAAACCAATGAAATAAGAGAACATCTTGGAATAGTGAGGCAGCGAGAAAGGAAAGTAACCTGCAAGACCTTTGTTCTCCTCTTCCTCACAAGTTATTAATAGGAAGCCCCAGCTCCTTAGCATGTTTTAAAAAACCAAACAAGAAAAAACTAGAATAAGGAAGGGATCCATGGGCTAGTACAGGATATAAAAGAAAAATAAACACAATTTCCCTTTGATTCTTAGTATCACCATGAGGTGTTAGAAGGGAAGAGAAAGTCAAGTGCCTTGGATCAAGAGGCAAAAGTACTAAAATGATTCATCTTTATGGGAAACCCTCCTTTTACTCTTGGTGAAAATTCCTACTTCATCCTGGAGCACATGTTGTGCCTTAGTTTGTTTTTAAAAAGTTAAAAATACTAATTCTATATCTAAGTAAACTTAAATAAAAATATTAACTGTTAAAGTTGTATCATTCAAGTGGACCAAGAGGAAAATATTAGGTATTATTTTCTAGAAGTCAGTATATATTCCTGGATTATTCATAATTGTATGAATTACATATAAACAGAAAATATTTCTATGTGATTTATTATTTTCCTCAAATATAAATCATAGAAAACTCATAGAAGCATTTTAAGTATGTGAGACAAACTTAGAAATACAATATAACACTTCATATTTCTCAAAATATTTCAGACAATTTCTTCACAGATTATTCAAAATTTCTTATTATTTTAAATGTCATTCACTTTATTTTTTATCACCAGAGAATTGTCTAAGTATAAAATTCATATGTTTTTGAAATGTTATAATTGATAGCCATTCAAGAAAAATATATATGAAGTTATTGAGCACAACATGGGTTTTGTCCATATGTATATCCGTATACTTTAGGCTTGCCTGGAGCCAGTAGAGACATAATATGGCACTGGATACCATGGATGCCGAGTTACAGACTATTTCCAGCTGTAAAGAGCATGCTAGAAATACAACCTGGGTCCTCTGGAAGAGAAGCAAATGCCCATTACGACGGTGCCATCTCTCCAGTCCTTAAATATAGTTTTAATAGTAGATTTTGTGCAATTTTATTTTGATCATAGCATGTGTTCAATTTTATACATTTTTTTGAAAATTCTAATAGACTTTTTTTACGTGTCTGAAAGCATATGTGAAATTTCAAACTTTGAATCATGCTATTTTGAGTAGTACTTACAATTACATGAACTTTTTTATCTTTGGTTTTATTATAAGTACTGGCTTATTCAAATGTAAGTGCTGGACAGATGGCTCAGCAGTTAAGAGTTCAGTTCTCAGTAATCACATGGTACCTTGCTACCACTCTAACAGGATCTGATGCTGTCTTCTGGCAGTGTAGGTGTACATGTAGACAGAGCACTCATATATTCAACTAAAACATGCAGAATAAAAGATATAATAAAAACAAAGTCAAATATATGCATGTGTTATACATTTGCTACTACTACATTTCTATTATAGTTTAATTAGTTCCATTTCAAATAAACATGTTTCTTGACTTTGACAGCTATCATTAGATAGAAAGAATTTGCATTAATTCTTTTCACAGCTATGACAAATACTTGAGATAATTGCTTAAAAATATGTATCTCATAACCTGCTAGCCTCATGGGACCAAAGATAGTTATGAATGTCGCTTAACACAAAACTGTATATGTACTTAAAATATTAGGGTGAGTGTGTGTGTGTGTGTGAGAGAGAGAGAGAGAGAGAGTGAGAGAGAGAGAGAGAGAGACAGAGAGACAGAGAGACAGAGAGACAGAGACAGAGACAGACAGAGAGACAGAGAGAGAGACAGAAAGAGAGGAATGTAGAGAAAGAAATTTCTTTGATATAACTTGGTTGCTTCGTTGTTGAGCTTGAGGTTTATAAATATGTCACAAGGTTGCGTGTCCCTGAAAGATGAATTTTGGCTCACAGTTTCAGCCGGCTCACTTTTGGAGCCTCAGATGAAGTAAAACACCATTGTTGAAGAGCACAATGGTACTGAGTTGCTCCTCTCTTGGAAGCTGAGAAACAAAGAGAAACAAAGTGTAGAGGATTAAATGTCTTTTTGGTGCACATCTCCAAGGGTCTACTTTTTTCAACTAGGTCCCATCTTACCACCCTTGTCCCATAATGCCATCAAACTCTACAGTCTCAGTGATGGACACTGATCTGGTAGGATACGCTAATATGAGCCCCTTTCTTCCACTAAATTGTTTTCACTCATGGCAAAAATAGAGTAAACTAGGATAGCATCATAGGCACACAGTAAGCTTATTGGGACTTATGCTATATTTTGCAAAGTGAAGAGTACAAATATTACACAAAGATAAACAGGGTTGAGTGTTATGAGATGTAGCAAGAGTTGAAACCTCAGTTTCAATGTAGTCCTGGGGTTTTAAGAAAATTGATTTTAATATAGATAAGTGAGTTCAAAGTTTATAATGATGGGTAACAAAAACCTCACAGAAATCAGATATGCAGTAATCCATAGAAGAGATGATAAAGTTTCAAGCTTGGATAATAGTACTTAAGAATAAGGACAGAAAACAAATTGTAAAATAATAAATAGAATTCAGAGGCTTGAGATTGACTGAATGGTACAGATTATGTATCCTTTATTCAAAAATGCTTGAGATTTGTGTCTTTCAGATCTTTATTTTTCCCAGATTTTTGACACTTGTACACACATAATGAACTATTGTAGGAAGGAGACCCAATTCCAACCCTGAAATTCGCACATGCTTAATATATGGTTTAGAAACCATCTGATAGCAACTTTGTACAAGTTTTTTAAAAATTTTGTGCATAAAAAAGCATGAACTTTGTTTCATTGTGCGTTGAACTAATGAACTAGTGAGTTCAGATTTTCAGATTAGAGATGCTGAATATGTGTGAGGAAAATCTGTTTTTTATTGGATTTTCTTTATTTACACTTCAAACGTTATCCCCTTTCCCAGCTTCCCATCAATAAACCCCCCTATCCCATACCCTCTCCCCTACTTCTATGAGGGTTTTCCCCCTCCTCAACCACCCACCCCTTCCTGTCTCACTGCTCTAACATCCCCTACACTGGGCGATCCAGCCTTGGCAGGCCAAGGGCTTCTGCTACCATTGGTGCCCAACAAGGCCATCCTCTGCTTCATATGCAGCTGGAGCCACGGGTCTGTCCATATGTACTCTTTGGATGGTGGTTTAGTCTCTGGGAGCTCCAGTTGGTTGGTATTGTTGTTCTTATGGGGTTGCAAGGCCGTTCAGCTCCTTCAATCCTTTCTCTAACTCCTCTAATGGGGACCTCATTCTCAGTTCAATGGTTTGCTTCTAGCATTCACTTCTGTATTTGTCATGCTCTGGCAGAGCCTCTCAGGAGAAAGCTATACCAGGCTCCTGTCATCATGCACTTCTTGGGATCAGCAGTATTCTCTGGTTTTGGTGGCCATATGTATATGGGCTTGGTCCCAGGTGGGGCAGGCTCTGAATGGCCATTCCTTCAGATTGTGCTCCAAACTTTGTCTCCATATCTCCTCCTATGAATATTTTTGGAGTAAAATTTATTTTGAGCCTAGAAAGTTTCTTCTATAGTATGAATAGGAAATTGCCCTGATGCCTCAATTGTGAAACACGTGCTTTCCAACTGGAAGCAATAATTTGGAATGTGGTGAAAGCTATAGGAGGTGGAATCTGACGAGAGGACAAGTGGTCAAGAGGTCACTTTAGAAACGCCTTTGAAGATGACTTCTCCGTCCCATTCTTTACCCTGTGATCTATCTACCAGGAGAGCTAAAGGATTTCCTATGCTAGTGATCTTGATGCCTCTTGCTTTTCCCAAGTGCCTGAGGTCAAGCAACCATGTCCAACCTCTCTAAAAACATGAGCTATTTCTACCTCCTCATTGTTTATGTTATGAGTTTTATAATTATGATCAGAAACATAATCAAAACATTTCTAACTGGTTCTGAGTAGGGTGGATTTAAGAGGCATGCTTTACATAAGCATGGTTGTCCTATAATCACTTGAATATGTATGCATTTATACAAATATATAAATGTATAACCAAGATTAAATATAACAAAAAATCATCAAGAAGGTAAATTAAACTCAGGCAAATGAGTAAGATGTCTTCAAGGTATTATGTAAAGGGAAGAGGTCAGGAAGCAGATCAGAGAGGCAAGAACTTAGCAGTGACTATTGATGCCAGGAGCAATCCACCTAATCCCACAGGGAAAAGAAATCAGCCAGTGAATAAAATGAACGTGACACGTGGGAAGCACAAGATTTTCTAATGGTCGTCAAGTACACAATGGGAATGAGAAAGAATCCATTTGAAGCAGTGTCACCTGCAGACAGTTAGGGACCATGCTGCCTCAGGTGTGTCCTGTAGTCATTAAAAATGCCACAGATACATTTGTGTAGACCACTCTTTCCATGGAAAGGGGGAAATAAATCTAGGTGAGGGCATTTGCCAACAGGCCTGATGACCTTAGTTTCATTCCTAGTACTCATATGAGGAAAGACAGAACTTCACAAGTTGCCCTCTGATCTCCACATATGCTAAACAAACAAACAAACAAACAAATGAACAAAGTAGTTCAAATGATCTTGGCATCTACATGTCTCTCCCAGTTGTATCCACCATTCCAAAGCTATTTCCATGCCAGTACTAAGACATTTGATTCATTATACACTTGTGCCTTCATGAATTTAATGTAGCATTTTTCAGAGGATATATGCCATGATGATGCTATTATTTTAAGGCCTTGAGGGAATTTTTATTTGGATTTCTTTCATGTGTCTAATTTTGATCTTTAATTATTGGTATCAACCTGTGGAACCCACACAAGTCAAAGCCCTGCTAATTCCTCAATGATGTTTTGTTGTTATTGTTGTTTTGTGATTTTCTTTTTCTTTTGTTGTGGTTGTGGTTTAATGCCATGCTGGTCTTTATTGGGCTTGCAGGGTCCACAGATGAGTAAGGTGGATTATTTCTTTCTCCTATAGTGTGCATGGTCATCTTCTAGAGCTTGTAAAATTAGTCATTAGGGATGAAGCTGCTCATTACCATCAGTTGGTGTCTTGTTCTGTGACTCAAGTATGCAGTCCCTTCAAGAATAGTGTCTTACTGACACATTCTGGTGGATGATCAAAAGCATTAGTGCAAACTTATACTATCTAGGAAATTCATGGAACAGATACTCCAAAGGAGGACATCCAGCTTGGCTCTGGGCTTTTTCTTTGTCTTTGTTTTCTTGTTTACTTTACAATAGATTTGTTGCTCTTTTATAGTATTATTTTATTTAAATCCTTTTTATGTATGTGTATATTTTAGGAAGCCTCTACAGTAATAGATTTCACCATGACTATTTGAAATGCCTTGAGTATGAGCTTTCCCTCCCATTATTCTGCCCGCACTGCCCTCTCAACTCCCAACCTCAATTGATCATTCCCGTATCATTATTCCCCAGGGAACAAAAGAAATAATCAATCCTTCTGATCTGTGACCTCTGCCATCTATAATAATGACCAGGGTGACAAATTATTCCCACTGGTGCATTAGTGGCATGGACATCATGAAAAGGAACAATTGGATTTAGGTCCTATGCCACAAAATGAAACATGTGGAACCTGGCACCATTACCAAACCAAGAAACTCTGGCTAGACAACTCAAAGTGTAACAGGAGAATATACAATTTTTTCTCTTGTTCTTATAGACCATTCTTATCTATGTATCCATATATCTCTTTATGTGTCTGTCTGTCTATCTATCTATCTATCTATCTATCTATCTATCTATCTATCTATCTATCTATCTATCCTCCTCTCATATATTTCATCCTAACCACAGATTCTTCTCCCTCCACTACTCCCAGTTCCCCACCCTCACCTTTTCCCCAGATCCACTTCTCCATTTCTCTTCAGAAAAGAACAAGCTTCCCACAGATATCAACTGAGCATGGCATTACAAGTTAAAATAAGACTAGTCATATACCCTCAAATCAAGGCTGTACAAGACAACCCAGTAGAAGGAAAATGGTTCAAAGAGCAAGCAAAAGAGGCAAAGACAATCTCCATTTCTGCTAAGAGTGTCATAAGAACAAACAAGAACAACCATAATGTATAGGCAGAGGACATAGCTCAAACCCATACAGGGTCACTGACTGTTGCTTCACTCTATGTGAGCCCCTGTGAGCCCTGCTTACTCCATTCTATGGGCCATGATATCCTGGTGTCTTTGATCCTTCTCACTCCTCAAATACTTCCTCCCACTCTTCCATGAAAGGTTCCTGAGCTTTACCTAATATTTTTTTTAGATTATTAAATATACTCTTTTTTTATTATTATTAACTTGAGTATTTCTTATATACATTTCGAGTGTTATTCCCTTTCCCAGTTTCCGGGCAAACATCCCCCTCCCCCCTCCCCTTTCTTATCGGTGTTCCCCTCCCCACCCTCCCCCCATTGTCCCCCTCCCCCCAACAGTCTAGTTCACTGGGGGTTCAGTCTTAGCAGGACCCAGGGCTTCCCCTTCCACTGGTGCTCTTACTAGGATATTCATTGCTACCTATGAGGTCAGAGTCCAGGGTCAGTCCATGTATAGTCTTTAGGTAGTTTTGCCTAATATTTAATTAGAGGTATATGCGTCTGCTCCATCAGCTTCTAGAGGAAGCCTCTCTGATAACAAGTGGACAAGACAGCAATTTATGAATATAGCAGAATATCATTAGGAATCATTTCATTGGTTCTGTTTCTGTTTTCTTCATTTTGTTGTTGGTGGCGGTAGTTGGTTTGGTGTTTTGTTTTTGTTTTGTTTTCTATGTGTATGTTTTGTTTTTGTTTTTGTTTTTGTCAATTGTGTTTGGCTCTATCTTAGATCTCTGGGTTATCCAGCCTCTGATTCCTAACCATCTTAGTACTATAAGGTGTGGGCTCCCTTTCATGGTGTAGGCATCAAGTTGAACCAATCACTTGTCGGCCACTACCACAAATTCAGTGCCACCATTAAGACAGCACATCTTGGAGGCAGAACAAATTGTAGGCTGCAGGTTTTGTGGCTGGGGTGATATAGCAGTCTGACCACTAGCAGCCTTGACTTGTTACGAAAGAAGGCCGGCCAGTTCAGATCTATGACAGCCATTAATAGGAGTCTTCAGTAGATTCACTCTTGTCTTCTATGCCAATGCACTCAAGGCTATCTTGACTTTCTCTTCTATCAGGCTTAGTATATCTGGTTTTATTTTGAGATCTTTGATTCATTTGCAAATGAATTGTATGCAGGGTAAAATATATGGATCTATTTGCATTTTTCTATATGCAGACATCCAGTTAGACTGGCAACATTTATTGGCAATACTTTATATTTTGATTGAATATTTCTGGCTTCTTTATAAAATATCAGGTGTCCATAGGTGTGTGGATTGATAGCTGTGTCTTCCATTTCACTTCTTTACCAACCTGTCTGTTTTATGCCAATAACTTGAGATTTTTACTCCTATAGCTCTGTAGTAGAGCTTGAAATCAGAGACCATTGATGCTTCCAATAGTAATTTTATTTTATAGGATTGTTTTAACTATCTTGATTTTTTTGTTTTTCCATGTTAAAGTTTGTTATTTCAAGGTCTTTAAATAATTGTGTTGACATTTTGATGGGGATTGTATTGAATCAGTATTTTGCTTTTCTTGAGATGGCTATATTTTACTAAATTAATCTTACCAACCCATGAGCATGAAAGACCTTCCCATCTTCTGAGGTCTTCTTCAGTTTATTTCTTCAAGGGCTCAAATATTTTTCATACAGGATTTTCACTTGCTTGCACAGTTATTCTAGATATTTTATATCATTTGAAGATATCGTGAATGATTTCTTTCCAAGATCATTTTTTGTTTATATACAGTAGGGCTACTGATTTTTTTTATTATTATTTAAGCTTGTATTCAGTCACATTGCTAAGGGTTTTTATCAACTGTAGGAGTTTCCTGGTAGAGTTTTTGGAGTTGTTTATGTATACTTTCATATAATCTGAAGAATGCAATACTTTGCTTTTTCTTTTCAATTTTTTATCCCCTTTAGCTTCTTAAATTGTGCTATTGCTCTAGCTAGAACTTTACATACTTTATTGAATAGATATGGAAAGAGTAGACTGCCTTGTCTTGTTTCTGACTTTAGTGGAACTGCTTCATATTTCTCTCCATTTAGTTTAATATAAGCTGTAAGCTTGCTGTAAATTACCTTCATTTTGTTTAGGTATGTCACTTGTATCTCTTATTTCTCTGAAACTTTTGCCATGAAAGGATGTTAAATTATGTCACAGGCTTTTTCTGCATCTAATGAAATGATCAAAATATTTTCTTTCAGTTTGTTTTTATGGCGGCTCATATTGCCTGATTTAATATGTTAAACCATTCCTGAACTTGTCGGACGGAGCCTACTTTGTCATGGTGGGTGACCTTTTGATATATTTTTGACCTTCATTTTAGATTATCTTATTGAGTGTTTTCGCATCTATGTTTATGAGGGAATTTATTTTGTAATCCTCTTTCTTTGCTGAATCTTAGTGTGGTTTGGGTATCGTGGTGACTGTGGCTTCATTAAATGTATTTGTCAATGTTCATTCTACTTCTATTTTATGAAATTACTTGAGGTGTATTGGTATAAATTTTTTTTGAAAATCTGGTAGAATTCCTTGTCAAAACATCTGGCCTTGAGTTTCTGTTGCATGGGAGACATTACATGACTGTTTTTATTTTCTTATGATAGGCCTTTTTAAATTGGATATCTCACCTTGATTTAACTTTGATAAGTGGCATTTATCAAGAAAGTTGCCCACTTCATTTAGGTTTCCCAAAAGGTATAGGTTTTTAACGTATGACCTAATGATTCATTGCATTTCCTTACTGTCTATTTTGTCCCTCTTTTTGTTTCTTATTTTGTTAATTTGGATATTCTCCTTCTGTCTTTTCTTTAGTTTAGATAAGGGTTTGTCTATCATGTGGATTTTCTCAAAGAACCAATTCTTCGTTTCATTGATTCTTTGTGTTGTTCTTTTTGTTTCTATTTTCTTGATTTTATCACTCAGTTTCATTAATTTTTCCTGCCATCTACTCTCTTGAGTGTATTTGCTGCTGCTTTTTTCTCCTCCTCCTCCTCCTCCTCCTCCTCCTCCTCTCCTTCCTTCTCCCCTCCTCTTCCTCCTCCTATTCTTCCTTTTCCTCCTTTCCTAGAGCCTGCAGTTGTGCTCTTATATTGACATATGAGATCTCTCCAATTTCTTTATGTAGACACCTAATGCTATTTGCACCACTTTCATTGTGCCCCTTGAGTTTAGGGATGTTGTAAATTCATTTTCATTAAATTCTAGAAAGTCTTTAATTTCTTTATTTGAAATTATATATGACCTTGACTCAGATGTCATTTAGTAAATGGTTGTTTAGTTTCCATGAGTTTGTAAGCTTTCTGATGTTTCTGTTGTTGAAATCCAGCTTTAATACATGGTGGTCTGATGGGATTTAGGGAGTTATTTTAATTTACAAGTCAAGACTTGTTCTGTGACTGAGCATGTGATCAATTTTGGACATAGTTCCATGAGTTGCTGGGAAGAAGATGCATTCTTTTGTGTTTGGGTGAAATGTTCTGTAGATATCCCTTAGATCCATTTGCTTCATAATGTCTATTAGTTATAATATATCCCATTTTATTTTTTGTCTGAAGGACATATTCATTGGTGAGAGTGTGGTACTGAAGTCTCCCACTATTGATAGCTGACGGATGATGTATTATTTAAGCTTTGGTAATGCTCCTTTTATAAATGTGGCTTTCCTTAGTTTTTGTGGCATAGATTTTTAAGGATTGAAATGTCATCTTAGTGGAATTTTCTTTGATGATTATGAAGTGTCTTTCCCTGTCCTTTCTGATTATCTTTGGTTTAAAGTCTATTATATTAGATATCACAATGTCTATATGAGCTCACTTCTTAGGTACATTTGCTTAGAAAGTCTTTTTCCAACCCTTTACTCTTTAGTAATATCCATCTTTGATGTTGAGTTCTGTTACTACTATACACCAAAAAGATCCTGTTCTTATATCCATTGTGCTATTCTGTGTCTTTTTATTAGGGAACTGAGTCCAAATTAAGAGTTAATAATGCCAACTGGTTGTTAATGCCTGTTGTGTTGGTGGTGATGGTGATGGTGCTGTTTGTGTGTACGCATGTGTGTGCGTGCATGTGTGTATGTGTGTGTATGTGTGTGCATGTGTGTGTATGTGTGTGTTTATGTGTGTGTATGTGTGTGTGCATGTGTGTGTGTGTGAGGTGTGAGACAGAGAGAAAGAGAGAGAGAGAGAGAGAGAGAGAGAGAAAGAGAGAGAGAGAGAGAGAGAGAGAGAGAGAGAGCGAGCTTACTTCGGTTTTGCTGGTGTGAGTTTATTTATTTATTTCCAGTGTTTTCTTCAGGTTGGATTTTCCTTTCTAATCTTCTGTGGGGCTAATTTTGCAAAATAAAAATGGAAGCCTTATCAATGATAACTTTATTTCCTCTCATGCACTTTCTTTCTAGTTTTATAAATTTAGTTGTAAGTTATAATTACTGTTTTATTGTAATCTTTTATGTTTTATTTTTCTATTTTCATTTTTATTGGATTTTTATTTACATTTCAAATGTTATTCCCTTTCCCGTTTTCCCATCCATATACCCCCATCCCATTCTTCATGCCCCTTCTTCTATCCTCCCCAACCATCCCCCTTTCCTGCCTCCACGCCCCGACATTCCCCAACACTGGAGTGTCCAGCCTTGGCAGGACCAAGGGCTTCTCCTACCATTGGTTCCCAACAAGGCCATCCTCTGCTACATTTGCAGCTGGAGCCATGGGTCTGTCCATATGTACTCTTTGGGTAGTGGTTTAGACCTTGGAAGCTCTGGTTGGTTGGTAATGGTTTTCTTTTTTTTTTTTTTTTTTCAAAGCTGAGGACCGAACCCAGGGCCTTGTGCTTGCTAGGCAAGCGCTCTACCACTGAGCTAAATCCCTAATCCCTGGTATTGGTTTTCTTACGGTGTTGAAATCCCCTTCAGCTCTTTCAGTCCTTTCTCTAACTCCTCCAATAGGAACCCTGTTATCAGTTCAATGGTTTGCTGCTAGCGTTCTCCTCTGTATTTGTCATGCTCTGGCTGAGCCTCTCAGGAGACAGTTATATCAGTCTGCTGTCAGCATGTACTTCTTGGTTTCATCAATATTGTCTAGGTTTGGTGGCTGTATATATATGGGCTAGATCTCCAGGTAGGAATGACCATTCCTTTAGTCCCTGCTCCAAATGTTGTCTCCACCTCTCCTCTTATGAATACTTTTATTCCCCCCTTTAAGAAGGACTGAAGCATCTGCACTTCGGTTGTCCTTCTTGAGCTTCATGTGGTATGTTGATTCTATCTTGGGTAATTCGAGCTTTTTAGCTAATATCCAATTATGTGGTACTATTAGCTAGCAAAAACCAATAACTTCATGTAATTCATAGGCAAATAGATGGAACTAGAAAATGTCATACTGAGTGAGGTAACCCAATCACAAAGAACCCACACATGGTGTTACAATCTTTCTGCTTTGTTTTTTAATGTATCAATAACAATACATTTTATACATTTTTTATTTTCAGTTTTCTTCATAGAACATTGGATTCTGTATCTTGATCAATATAATTAAATATTATGAACAATTAATGTTTCGAAATTTTTAAAGTGATGTATGTGTTATAGGATGGTTGTATATATAATGATTAAAATATAAGATGGTTTTATTCCATTATACCCGGATGAATGGTCTCATGCTTTTTGACTTATGAAATGATCTGGAAATCTGATAAAAACCATTTCTTTTTCTACCTAAACTATCATGGGCTAAATTATGTTACCTAAAATTTATGTGTTAAATATTTAACTCCCAGTACTTCTGAACCTAGCTGTAGTTTTGCTATGGTTTATAAAGCAGAAGCTAATTAAAATATGATGATGATTACATTAGTCTTGTTTTAATGTATTGGTGGTCTTATGAGAAAAGGCTTTATGATACAGATGTGCATCAGGAAGACCAGGAAGAAGCAGAGAAAATAGCCACCTGCAAACTAATGACAACATCTAGAGAAGAAACGAACTGACGATACTATGGTATTAGACTTCCAGTTTGTTTAAAGATTCTCAGTTGTGGGACTTGGGGATTTAGCTCAGTGGTAGAGCGCTTGCCAAGGCCCTGGGGTCCCCAGCTCCAAAAAAAAAAAAGAAAAAAAAAGATTCTCAGTTGTGGTATTTTGTTATGAAACTCCAAAAAATTGATGCTCAATTTGTTAATTGAGTGATTAATCTTTATACAAGCATTTAAGCAATGCTTCTCAAAACAGTCACAGTACCCTCTCACTTTGTGTTCCTTAAACTTTGTATTATAAATCACTCTATCCACAGACTGCTAGTCCTTTGTATTTAAAGGAAAGAAATTGATAATGAAATCATTTAGGAAAATAATAAATTGCAGCACAATTTTTCAGAGATCTTTTTAAAAATTATTTTATTTATTTACACTCCAGTCTTTGCCCCTTGCTCTTAGCTCCCTCTTAAAATGCATCTTCTTCTGTGAGTTACTGAGATGGAGTAGTGGCCTGTTGCTGTTTTACATAGTACACTCAGCCCTGTCCTTTGGACTTAGAACTCAATAGGTATTTTTAAAACTAGTTTAAATTACTTTTTAAATTAGTTTAAATGTTTGTTGCAAAATAGAAACTTTCAATCTTTAAGTTTGAACCTTTCTCCAGACACCCCCCTCAAAAAATGGCATTCGCCTTCTGCTCGTCTCTATGGCTAATTTAGACGGAAGATCTTCGCTCTTGTCCTAATAGGTCCGATCCCTGTCTCAAAAATACTAATTGGCAGTGAGTGCAATTTCATTCCTTTCTATTTCACATTTTGAATATTCTCTCTCATCTTTGCATCTCTTTGTCTTTATGCTCTGTATTCTGGGTACGTTTCTCAAGATTTCCTTAATCATTGACTTAATTTTCTGTAGTCTCGATTTTGCTCTTTTTGTTAGGAGAGCTGATACGAATATTTTATCTCGGCTTCCTTACAATGGTTCTGTGTTTCATCCCGTTCTCTTTTAAATCTGCCTGCTATTCATTCAGCATGCCTTTCATCTGAGATGATTTTGTCTTATTTAATGTTTCAGCTCCTCCTTCAGTGTGCATGGGCCTCCATTTAATAATGAGTACAAGATTAGCCTCTCTAGATCACTTCTGCTTGCTGCGGAACGTCTTTCAAATGTTTATTTTCATTTCACCCAATTCATTATTTTTTTCCAACTTACCATAAGATGCAGTATTTCCATAGTATACCTGGTGAGTGCGTATGAATGTCTTGCAGGATGGGCATATACCAGTATTATGAATGGACATGTGTGTGTCTCACACTCTCTTTAGGATGGCTAGTTGAGTTGCTTTACCAGGTTTCAGGGTGAACACTGATTGTCCTCACTGGATATTCAAGTGCTACTCATGTTGGCTTTACATTATTAAGTCGGGAGCCTGATTATTTACCCTCATATATTTATAGTTTCCAGCTTTTTAATCATTTGACATTGATAACTGATAGTTACTGAGTGAGCGCTATGCCCCAGGTACCATTCTAAGTACCTTAGATGATTTCAAATATTCAAGCCTTTAGAAGTATGTAGACATACACCCAAAAAATGCTCCAACATACAACAAGGACACATGCTCCACTGTGTTCATAGCAGCCATATTCACAGTAGCCAAAAGCTGGAAAGAACCCAGATGTCCCTTAACAGAGGAATGGATACAGAAAATGTGGTACAAATGTGTAGACAATGAAGTACTACTCAGCTATTAAAAACAATGACTTCATGAAATTCATAGGCAAATGGATGGAAATAGAAAATACGTCCTGAGTGAGGTTACACAGTCACAGAAGAACACACATGGTATGCACTCACTGATAAGGAGATGTTAGCCCAAAAGCTAGGAATACCTAAGAAATATTCACAGATCATATTCACAGCCCAAGGAGCAGAAAGACCAAACTGTGGATGCTTCATTCCTTCTTAGAAGGGAGAACAAAATACTCATGGGGGGAAATACAGGCACAAAGAGTAGAGCAGGGACTGAAGAAAAGGTCATTCAGAGACTACCCCATCTAGGGATCCATCCCATATGCAGCAACCAAACCCAGTCTCTATTGCTGATGCCAAGAAGTACTCGTGGACAGGAGTCAAATACGAGTGCCACCTGAGAGGCTCTGCCAGAGCCCTAGTGACACAGATGAGGGTAGTTGCAGCGAACACTTGGACTGAACAAAGAGACCCCAATGGAGGATTAGAAAGAAGACTGAAGGAGCTGAAGGGGTTTGCAACCCCATAGGAAGAACAACAATATCAATCAACCAGACCCCCCCCCCCAGAGCTCCTAGGGACTAAACCACCAACCAAAGAATGCACATGGAGGGACCCAAGGCTCCAGCCTCATATGTAGCAGAGGATGATCTTGTTGGGCATCAATGGGAGTACAGGCCCTTGGTCCTGTGAAGGCTCATATCCCCACAGTAGGGGCATGCCAGGGTATTGAGGTGGGAGTGGGAGCATCTTCATAGAAGCAGGGGGAGGGGGAATTGGAGAGGGGGTAAAAGGGACAACATTTGAAATGTAACTACATAAAATATCCAAAAATAAAAGTATATGGGGACACTAAGATAGAGGGAAATGAAGTAACTTGGCCAAAACAATGTAATTGGCTTAGGCACTAGACCTAGGCCCTTAGACATTCTGTAATGTAGCTCTCCTGGGTGCTAAAGGACATGGAAGGAGGCTCCTTCATCCAGGGCCTCTTGCTGTCACCAAACAGATTTCTAATAGTTCACTGATTATTTCCAAGAGTTGGGTGGTCCCTCCACTGCTGAGTGCATTGCCTGTAAATATGCTTCTTCCTATGAGCTTTACTGATAAACGACCACCGTAGAATAAGAGCTAAATGCCTAGTTCAAAGGCAAATCTACACGGACGAGGCTTTTTTTGTGTTCAGCTCAGTGATGTTTCTCAAAACAACCTCCAAACAAATACTTTTAAAAGCCTCTCTGAATGAGATATTAGTGTGTAATTGTTCTGTCCATCTAAGAGAGTAGCTTTCTCACAGTGAAGAGATGTGCAGAATCTCCTCTGTTAAGACATCAAGTTTTTGACACCAAAACACAGTGGGATTGGATGGAAATGTCCCTCTTTGTTCTTGTCTAGCCCTTATAATCTGCCTTAGGGCTCCTTTACTTTGGTCATGGAAATTCCTCCTGGGGTCACACAGAGTGTAAAGAATATGCCTAGCTACCTGCACTGTAGAAACTGTGCTGGGCTTGCGCATTTGCATAGACATATGAAAAGGAAAGTTTGATCATATATTTTATAGCAATCGCAGAGCTATATTCTTTTGGCCCCACATTTTGGGGGGTCAAGAACCAGAATTATGAAGGGAAATGCACCAAGGTCAGAATATAAATTAGGCAAACTCAAATTGAACGAGTAAATAAAACATTTAGATATAGAGCTTTAAATAGTTCAAAAGAAATTGAGTAAAAAAAGAAACATTAGACATGCTAGCCCGCTAAAACAGGACACTGGAGCTGAGAAAGAAGATATACTGAATTTGTCATTTATTGAAAATATATTTCCTTCCCTCCTATCTTTGGCAGCTTTCTTGACTAGCAAGGAGTTTCCAAGGCCAAATGATCTTAACTAATCTGTTATCATTATTAATCCTCAAAGCAGAAAGTAATGTAAACAACATCTTAATGCTCTTCCTCTCACGTGCTAAGAACTAGAGCTAGGGAGCATCCTGGGAAGAAGCGTCAATCACATGGACATAGTTGCCTGTGTGGGGGCTAATTGTTGGACTTTTACTAAACCAGATTACTTTATCGTTGAGATTCTATTGCATATTTGATGAAACGTTCAGATGCTCTATTGTATGAGTAAGAAAGTAAAGGGGGCAAAGGGTAGACTTTGGACCCTTTAGCGGCAATGGCAGATAGTAATATCTAGGCCTTTAAATAGTGCGAGCTGTAGTCTGTGTGAAATTTAGGAGAGGGTTCAGCTAAGCAGTGCTTATCTTCTTCATTACCAAAAGGTGTGAGACAGTAAATGTGCCCGGTTATTGCTAAACCTGGTGATTCCTAGTCAGTCACTGGGTAGAGCTACCTCCAACCAATACCCACAGTTTAAATAAAAACATCTGTCTTCCTTCAAACATGTCAAATGTCCATTATAGTATAGGTGATACTTTTACTTGTGTCATCCAGTTCATACTATTTCAAGATATTTCTTGAATGTACATATCTTGAAAGTAGAAACCACATGTAAAATAAATATCCAATAATTGACAAATGCAAAATTTAATATTATTTATCAAATGGCAAAGTTATATTACAATGGACTTAAGGAACTCTACTTTTTACCAATAAAAGTACCCAGTTTCTATGAAATTACAGAGTACATTTTATTTTTCATCTGAAATTAAATAATCTTAATTATTCTAGGTGTAATTAAGATTCGAAGGTCATTGCAAATTTATATAGTTTTATTAAATTTATCTTTATAATTTTCATTGAAAAATAATTTAGCATATAACTTCTTACTCCAGAGACTAAAGAGCATGATTCAATAACACTATCAATGTTGAAGGCTGAAGATATGACTGACCACATAAAAGTGTGTGTCGCTTCTGCAGATGACCTGACCTAATTTCATTTCTGAGTGCCCAGGTCAGACAATTCATAATTTCTTTATTATTATTATTATTCCAGCTATTGTCCCCCTCAGGTTCCTCTCCCACAGTTCCTTGTCCCATTCATCCTCCCTCCTATATCCAAGAGGTTGCTTCCTCACTACCAGGCCTCCCCCCTTCCCTGGGGCCTCAAGTCTCTCAAGGATTAGGCCCATCTTCTTCCACTGAGGACAGACCAAGCAGTCCTCTGTTATATGTGTATCCAGGGCTCGGGACCTGTATGCTGCCTGGTTGGTGACATAGTGTCTGAAAGCTCCCAGGGATCCAAGTTAGTTGAGACCGATGGTCTTCCTACGGGGGTCACACTCCTCTTCAGTTTCTTTCACCCTTCTCCTAATTCAACAATATGGGTCCCCAAAATTCAGTTTAATGGGTGAGTGTAAGTATCTTTGTCTGTCTCAGCCAGCTGCTGATAGGGCCTCTCAAAAGACAGCCATGTTTTTTGAGACATAGGTTCCTGTCTATAAGCACACCATAGCATCATTAATAGTGTGTCTCCGTATAAAATAAATCCCCATTCAGTTTGCTGGACCACCTTTCCTTCAGTCTCTTTTCCATTTTCTTGTCCTTGCCATTCTTTTAGACAGGAACATTTCTGGGTCAGAAATTTTGACTGTGGGTTTATGGTAACCCCATCCCCACTCCTGAGGTCCTGTCTATCTACTGGAGGTGGACTATTTGGGTTCTCTCTTGCCTTTGCTGGGCATTTCATCTAAGGTCACTGATTGAGTCCTGAGAATCTCTCACCTCCTAGGTCTCTGGCACTTACTAGAGGGTTTCCCCATCTCCCACCTTCTGAGGCTGCATATTTCTATTCCTTCTGCTGGCCCTCAGGACTTCCCTCTTGCCCCCCACTATTACCTGGTCCTGTTCCCTTTTCCCCTCCCCTCCCCCATCCCACCCTGATCCATCTTTTCCTATGCCTCCTGTGATTATTAACTTCCCCCTACTCAGTGGGACTGAAACATCCTCACTTGGCCTGTTTGTTACACTTCTTAAGTTCTGTGGGTTGTATCCTAGGTATTCTGTACTTTTGCTAATATCCACATTTTAATGATTACGTACCATATATGTCTTTTGGGGTCTGAGTCACCACACTCGGGATGGTTTAGCTCTATACACCACTTTTTGATTGGGTTGGGTTTTTTTTGGTTTTGGTTTTCTTTTTGTTTTTGTTGTTTTTGTTTTTGTTTTTGTTTGTTTGTTTTTTGGTGATTAGCTTCTTGAGTTCTTTATATATTTTGGATATTTTTTCCCAATCTGTAGGTTGCCAATTTGTCTTATTGACTATGTTCTTTGTCTTACAGGAGTGTTTTAGTTTCATGAGATCCCATTTATCAGTTCTTGATCTTAGAGCCTGAGCCATTGCAGTTCTGTTTAGGAAAATTTCCCCTATGCCAATGAACTTGAGGCTCTTTCCTACTTTTTCTTCTGTTAAATTCAGTGTATCTGATTTTTGTTGAGGTCCTTGATCCACTTGGATTTGAGCTTTATGCAAGGTAATAAATATGGATCTATGTTCATTTTTCTACATACAGATTACCAGTTAGAGCAGCCTCATATATTGAAGATGCTATCTTTTTCCCCATTGTATGTTTTTGGCTTCTTTGTCAAAGACCAAGTGTCTATAAGTTTGTGGGCTTATTTCTGGGTCTTCAGTTCTATTCCCTTATTGACCTGTCTGTCTCTGCACCAATACCATACAGTTTTTTTTCACTATTGCTGTGTCACACACTTGAGGTAAGGGATAGTTATTCCCCCAGAAATTCCTTTATGTTAAGAATTGTTTTTGTGGGGGTTGGGGATTTAGCTCAGTGGTAGAGCGCTTGCCTAGTATTTGCAAGGCCCTGGGTTCAGTCCTCAGCTCAAAAAAAAAAAAGTAATTGTTTTTGCTATTGTGGCCTTTTTTGTTTTTCCACATGAAATTGTGAATTGCTCTTTACATGTCCGAGAAGAAATGCGTTGAAATCTTGATGGGGATTGCATTGAATTTGAAGATCGCTTTTGTTGGGGTAGCTATTTTTACTATACTAATCCTACTAATCAATGAGCATGAGAAATTTTTCCTTCTTCTGAGGACTTTTTCTATTTCTTTTTTCAGGGATTTGAAGTTCTTGTGGTACAGATCTTTCACTTGCTTGGTAAGAGTTACATAAAGATATTTTATACTATTTATGGCTATTTTTGAAGGGTATTGTTTTCCTTAATTTCTTTCTCAACCTTTTTATTAATCATAGAAAAGAAGGGTATTGATTTGTTTGATTTGCAAATAGTGATGCCTTGACTTCTTCTTTCCAAATTTTTAATCCCTTGCTCTCTTTTTGTTGTCTTATTGCTCTAGTTAGAACTTTGAACACTATATTGAATAGATATGGAGAGTGGACAGCCTTGTCCTTCACTCATTTTAGTGGGAATCAAGAATCCCTCTATTCAATTTGATAATGGCTTTTGGTTTGCTGTATACTGCATTTATTGTATTTAGGCAAGAGACTTGAATTCTTGACCTTTCCAATAACTTCAACATGAAGGGGTGTTGAATTTTGTCAAATGCTTTTTCAACATCTAATGTGATTTTTATGTAATTTTTTTTCTTTTGAGTTTGTATGTATAGTGGATTTTGCTAATTGATCTTTTTTTATATTGAACCATCCCTGCATCCCTGGGATGAAGCCTACTGGATCATGGTGAATGATGATTTCAAGTGATTTTAGATTGAGTTTGTGAGAATTTTGTGGAATATTTTTGTATCGATATTCATAAATGAGATTGGTATTAAGTTGTCCTTCTTTCTTGGGTCTTTGGGTGTTTTAGGTATCAGAGTAACTATGGCTTCGTAGAAGGAATTAGATAGTGTTCCTTCTGTTTCTGTTTTGTGAAATAGTTTGAAGAGTTTTGAATTAGCTCTTCTTTGAAGGTCTGGTAGAATTCTGCACTAAATCATCTGGCCCCGGGCATTTTTTTTTTTGGATGGGAGATTTTTAATGAATTCTTTTAAATCCTTAGGGGAGATGGAATTGTTTAGATAGTTCACCAGCTCTTGATTTAACTTTGATACATAGTATCTGTCTAAAAAGTGATTTATTTCATCTAGACTTTCCAGTTTTGTTGACTAAAGCGTTGAATAGTAAGATCTGATGGCTGTTTTAATTTCTTCAATTTTTGTTTTTATGTTTCCCTTTTCATTTCTGCTTTTGTTTATTTTAATACTGTATTTTGTCATTAAGTCTGGTTGGCTAATAGTTTATTTATCTGATTGATTTTCTCAAAGAACTAGCTCTGAGTTTTGCTGATTCTTATATACTTGTCCTTGGTTGATTTCAGCTCTGTTTTTGATTATTTATTGCCTTTTACTCCTCTTGGATACGTTTGCTTCTTTCTTTTCTAGAGCTTTCCTATGTGCTGTTAAGTTGCTAGAGTAGGATCTCTGCAATTTCTTTATGAAGGTACTCAGTGCTATGAATTTTCCGTTTAGTAATGCATTGTCCCATAAGTTTGGGTATCTTATATCTTCACTTTCATTAAGTTCTAGAAATACTTTAAAGTTTTTTTTATTTCCTACCTGACCATGTTATTATTGAATAAAGAGTTATGCAACTTCCATGAATATGTGGACTTTCTGTTGTTTTGTTGTTACTGAAGACCACCCTTAGTTTGTGGTAATCTGCTAAAATGCATGGGATTATTTTATTCTTGTATCTGTTGAGGCTTGTTTGGGGTCCTATTATATAGTCAATTTTAGAACCATGAGATGTTGAGAAGAAAGTGAATTCCTTTATTTTGGGGTAAAATGTTCTGTAAATATCTGTTAAAGTCATTTGGTTCATAACTTCCATTAATTACACTGTGTCTCTGTTTGGTTTTGGCTTCCTTGATCTGTCCATTGGTGAAAGTGGAGTATTGAATTCAGTCTTCTTTTTTATGTGAGGGCCAATGAGAGTTTTAAGGTTTAGTAAAGTTTCTTTTATGAATATGGTTGCCCTTGAATTTGTGGCATTTATGGTCAGAATTGAGACTTCATCTTAGTGGATATTTCCTTTGATGAATATGTACTGTCCATCTCTATATTGTTTGATAACTTTTGGTTGAAAGTCTATTTTATTAGATATTAGAATGAAACTACTGCCTGTTTCTTGGAAATATTTGCTTGAAAAACTTTTCCAGCCTTTTACTATGACATAGTATATGTCTTTGTTGTTGAGGTGTGTTTCTTGTATGTAGCAAAATCTGAATCCTTCTTGTGTATCTAGTCTGTTAGCTTATTCCTTTTTATTGGGCAATTGAGTCTGTTGATGTTGACAGATATTAAAAGCATGATTATTGGATCCTATTATATTTGTTCTTAGAGGTGGTATCATGTGTGTATGATTCTTTCCTTTTGGTTTTGTTGTGAGATGATTAATTTCTTGATTTTTTTTCCCCTCTGGTACAGATACTCTTCTTGCGTTGTAATTTTTCTCCTATTATTCTCTGTGGGGCTGGATTAGAAGATGTATATTGTTTAAAATTGAATTTATCATAGAATATTTTGTTTTCTCCATCTATGATGATTGAGAGTTTTGCTGGGTATAATAGCCTAGGCTAGTATTTTTGGTCTCTTAGGGTCTGTATGACATCTGTCCAGGATCTTATGGCTTTCAGAGTGTTTGTTGAAAAATCTGGTATAATTATGATAGTTCTACTTTTATATGTTACATGGCCATTTTCCCTTATGGCTTTTAATATTCTTTCTTTGTTCTGTGCATTTAATGTTTTGACTCTTAAGCAATGGAAGAATTTTCTTTTCTGGTTCAATGTATTTGGGTTTCTGTGGCATCTTATACTTTTATGGCCATCTATTTAGGTTGGAGAAGTTTTCTTCTATGATTTTGTTGAAAATATGTTTTGGCCCTTTGAGCTGAGAATCTTCACTATCTTCTATTCCTATTATCTTTGGTTTGGTGTTTCCATTGTGTCCTGGATTTCCTGGATGCTTTGAGTTAGGAATTTTTATGCTTTATATTTTTTTGACCATTGTGTCAATATTTTCTATGGTATATTTTATGCATGGAATTCTCTCTTCTATTGCTTGTATTCTGTTGGTGAAATTTACATTGGTAACTCCTGATGTTCTTCCTAGGTTTTCATTTCCAGGGTTGCCTCTATTTCTGATTTCTTTAATGTTTCTACTTCCATTTTTGGGTCTTGGACTGCTTTGTTCAATTCCTTCACCTATTTGACTGTGGGGTTTTGTTTTTGTTTTGTATTTATTTGAGGGATATATTTGTTTCCTTACGAGCTTCTACCTATTTAATTGTGCTTTCCTGTATCTCTTTAAGTGAGTTATTTATATCTTCCTTAAAGGTCTCTCTTATCTTAATGAGATGTGATTTTAGGTTAGCATCATGCTTTTCAGGTACGTTGGAGTATCCAGAGGTTGCTGTCATGGGAGAACTGGTTTCTGATGGTGTCAAAATGTATTGGCTTCTATTGCCTATGATCTTGCACTTGCCTTTCACCGTCTGGTTATCTCAGGTGTTAACTGGCCTGTATGTGTCTGTCTGGTACCCACCTCCTGTGTCCCTGGCTTACAGCAGATCTGGGTAATATGTGGCCCTGACTATAGAAGATCTCCTGGGAGGCCTGCAGACTGTGTGGTGTGGAGAGAAAGGGGCAGACATGTTGATATACCCCAGTACAGGTGCTGACCCAAAGGGAGATGGTATTAATGGGGAGGAGAGTTCATAGTTTTTTATAACTCCAGCAACAAAAGATCCTATGCCCTATTATGGACTCTTCAAGACCAACATGTACATGTACACATGACCACCTGCATGCTCAGAAACATTCACACTCATACACATACACATAGTTCAAAGAAAATAAAATTTTAAAAGTAATATATTGGAATTTATGTACAAAATGGTATAAAAATATGTAAGAGAATTTGAAGTTCTAGCACTCTTGTATTGCCAAAGTAAACTCAAAATGAAACCATATAAACAATGGTATACACCTACAAGAACTATAAACAATTAGTGTTTAATAATGTGTGCGTGTTCATAATTTCATGTGGATGTAAAAAAATATTCATGGCAATTTGTATATATTGAAATTTTAATTTTAGAATAATTCATTTTTGTTTTGCTTTAAATTCTATGCTTATTTTTGTTGAAATATACCTTTGAAATCATTCATTTTATAAAGTCATTCTGTTTAAGACTGAGTGCAATCAAACGTATTCCTGTCTATACATTGTCTAGTTATGTTCTCCGTGTTAATTATCATCTGCAGCAAGGTTCTTTGAAGGCGTTTGAGTGCTTATATACTTGTATATTACACATACACACACACACACACACAAATATATGTATATATATATATATATTTATCCATCTATCATTAGGATTTATTGCATTCTTCTATTCCTTTAGCAGCATAATAGCAAGGTTTGTCCTAGTGTTCATGAACTATCTAGTCTAGTCTAAAGTTCTTGGCTACTTTAGCAGTGTCAAGTATGCATTCCATACCATTAACAAGGCTTTCAATTCAACCAAAAGATGGTTTCTTACTTCCATAATATTTGTACCACTATTTCACCAATATATTTTGCATGTAGATTAGGAATCCCTCCCATTAAGATTCAGGGATCTATACAGAAGAGGACGCATAAACATCCTAGGAGGTCAATGTTTTTCATGACCCTCAAAGAAAAAACGTCACCAAGATTCAATAAGACTCTGGGAGCTCTGAGGGGGTCTGGTTGTTTGACATTGTTGTTCTTCCTATGGGGTTGCAATCCACTTCATCTCCTTCAGTCCTTTCTCTAACTCCTCCACTGGGGTCCCCATGATCAGTCCAACGGAAAAGTATATACGAAGGAACCCATGGCTCCAACCGCATATATAGCAGAGGATGACATTGTCTGGCATCAGTAAGAGGAGAAGCCCTTGGTTCTGTCAAGACTCATTTTTCCAGTGTAGGGGAATGCCAGGGGGTGAGGTGGGAGTGGGTGGGTGGGAAGGGGAACATCCTCATAGAAACAGGGGAAGGGGAGATGGGAGAAGGGAGATTGCGAAAGGGGATAGCATTTGAAATGTAAATACATAAAATATCCAATAAAAAAGAGAATCATATGCACATGAGTTTAGAGCCTATAATACAAAGCACAAGACCTACTCATATTCAAAGTAGATGCAATTTAAGCAAGGAGACAGGCAAGGGGACATAAAGTTCCACAAGCAGTTATTTGCAATTGACCCTTGTTTAAATGAAAAATACGTTTTTTCAAGGTACCATAACTAGGGATATTAACCCCACTTCATCACAAGCTCCATGTTCAAAAGTGGTTGGCTAACAAAAATCAACTCCATGTTTTTGTGTGTACTTTCTGGTTTGTTTTTAGTACTTTTGGGGTTTTGCTTGTTTTAGGGGGCAGTTTTGTTTTATTTTTGTTTTGACAGAGAGAAAATATGAAAGTGGGTGGGTGGGTAGAGAGGTATGGGAGATCTGGTAAGAGTTGGAAGGGGAAGAAAGATGTGATCCAAATATATTGTATGAAAATTTTAAATAAAAATAATTAAAAATCATTTTACTATCCATTTTGTCAAATAATAATCTTTTATCTCTTAATAATAGATGATAAGAAGCCTTTTAAGCACATAAAAAGATGACATTTTGATGGAATTCAGCTGAGTAATAATTTTATCAAATAATATATTTCTTTTAAAAATACTATTAAATAAAATATCACACAAATTGGACAGAATAGAAAGAAAAATGTCATCTTAAATCATCTGTCCCACCTTGTAGTTAACTGTGTATAATTCTACAATTGTATAAATGTGTTGATATACTTGAAATATGTGAAATATGGAAAGAGTAAATTTATCAATACATTATGACAATTACTTTATGACAGATATTCATGCAATTTCTATGGCTCAGAAAACTACCTGTATAAAAAATGTTAAAAGCTAGAAATTATACCACTAAATTAATTATATTCTTCACAGCAATTCCCTTGAGAAAGCTCATTCATAGCGATCAGTAATTTTTACCTGAGTTGTACATGTATGTTCCAGTGTACTGAGTTGTACATGAATGTTACAATGATACTGACACTACTTGAAACAAGCTTGAAAGGTGTCTTTGTTTTGTAAGAGTCATTCCAAAGATTTCTAGAAAAATTGGTCTCATTTTAAGCATATCCAAATATCCTCACCATGAACAAGCTTTTGCCAGGCTTGAGGCTATTAACAGAAAACAGTATGGGTTCATGTCAGATCCAGAAGATATGTTGATATGTCATTTTGTTCAGTTGTTTTGAAATAGTTTCATAAAGAAGGATAAAATTACCTCTTCACTGTATAAATGCTGATATACTTACAGTAATCATTCTAATACTATTTATAATATATAGCACTATACACAAATATTTATGTACATATAAATGTATATATTTATATATATATACATATATGATAGATTCCTGTAGGTGTAGTGTTGGTGTATGTGTAAATATGTTTGTTAATTTGGTTATTTTACAGATAAAGTCCACTTGTCTGAATACTATAGATATTTATAAGAGAATATATTAGGACAAATTTGAATATGAAACATGAAGTAAGTAAAATATCACTGGAAGACTAAAATAGAGGAATGTTTAAGAAAATTGAAAAGTTAGTTATTATGAATTTATATTAAACATGCATTTATCAAACTATAACACTTAATTCATAAATACAACATATAAGGTCCTATCTTACCAACCAATGTCCCAAGCGTTACTACACGTTTGCTTTGTTAAAATCTACATTTCATCCTCAGTGGACAAGATCTAAATTCTCCTCCCATTACATATAAAATAATATGTTATTAAATAGCAACGAAGGCTTCTTCTGTCATGGGATATTTGAAGAGGAGATAGTACACACATGTGTTGATTAATGTTTTGTGCAGTGTGTAAAGATTATCCTTGTACTATTCAAATCCTGACTTATGAATCAGCAGAGATCTGATTATAGGACAAATTTTATTATTGTTAAGCAGCTACTACCTTAGAATTTTATAAACAATGTTCTCTATCGCCTTTTTAAAACAAAAGGCCTATGACCTAGAGCAGTAAGCAGAATAAGAAGGTGGGACTTCTGGAGAGAGAGAGAGAGAGAGAGAGAGAGAGAGAGAGAGAGAGAGAGAGAGAGAAAGAGAGAGAGAGAGAGAGAGAGAGAGAGATTATTATGGGAAGGCAAGGAAGATTTAGCTAGCCAGACATGGAGGAAGAAGCAGGCTGGGAAAGAAGGATAACAAGTCTTGTCACAGAATTTAGATTAGTATTAATGGGATACCTGTCTAGTTACAAGGCCAAAGTTTATAAGTGAATATAGTCTCCTTGTCATTTTTCAGGAACTGGGAAGGCTTAGAAAGGCTTGGGTTTATATGCATGGGATCTGGGATTATAGTTGGTATAGAGCCAACATCTCCTCATTGGGCTTGTGAGTGTAGTCCATGAAAAAGAAGGTACCCAGCATGTGCAATCACCACAAGTTCAATTCCCTAACACCAAAATAAAATACAAATGTTATTGTTTCTATTGCCAATAATTTTTCCAGACATATACATGTTTGTTTCAAACCAACATCCAATAGTTTGCAATTCTGACCGCACATACTGAATTTAATGTTTCAATTTCTCAAATTTCCCATTGAACATGATCTCCACTAGCATATCAAATTCAGATTCCCAGTCTCATCCACATCTTTATGGATGTCTTATGAACACTGAACATCCTAGTGGACTTTGACTTGCTTCTTCTTGAATATGGTTTCCATTTCTGCTGGAGGTCACTGTAGAGTGCTCAAGGAAGCATGTCTGTTTTAAATAAAAATTCTCAAAATGTAGTGTCAAAATTCTGGTTCACTTAGCTGATGTCTACATGATGAGCTCTTTAGGATGTTTATGTACTAGGCTTTATGAATCAGATCCCCAAATACTTGATTCCCCATATGGAGCAAGTTGAACATAAATAGTATCAAGCTGGTACAGCAAACGATAAACTGAAGGTTCAGAATCCCAATTTGTTGGTTACTCCTTCAGTAAATCATGTCTTACATCTCATATTTTGTCTGTGAATAGACATGATCATTAGATAATTTTCTCATGAAAGAAACAGATTAGAGTTTCTTCATGTAAATGGCACAGTACTGTCTCACAATGCAGTACCTCCTATCAAAGTGCTGGGTTCACTCTTACTGACTTTCTTAGGTTTTATTTTTGAAACGAAGTGTTACTATTTTGTGTACATTGTCTTGGTCTTGTCTATGTGAGTTCAGGTGCAACAAGGCTTGAATATAAAGACTAGAAGGACAATATGGGGGCCAGAGGACAGTTTCCTGTGTGTAAGTGACTTCACTACTATGAATGCTGGATGAGCTTATAGTTGAACTCCTGAAGATTTCCTTGTCTCCCAGTCCTGGCACCTCTACCCCTTATATCTCCAGTACTCTATCTACCTTGTCATGGACATGAAGGATCCCAACTCAATCCTCATAAGATGAAGGTGCTAATTTGGAAAATCATCTCCATGCGACTTTAAGGAGTCTTGGATCATTGTGTTTATGATTTCCCTAATTACAGCTTGGCATGGTCAGATTAATACAGAAAATTAAATTAATATACAGGTGATACTTGCTCACAGATTCAACTTCTAAAAAATAATTAAATTCCTCCAGTTTGCTTTATATTTGGGGCTATGCCCCTTTGAAAATATTTTACTTGCACACAATAGTAGATTTTCTTCTGCCTTTTGGTAACTAATTAATTAATTAATTTGTTGATTAGCTTGTTAGTTAACTAAATTATTATAATCTCTGGTTTACATTTTATTATGATATACAATCCGTACACATATGTATGTATAAGTGAATAAATAGGTAGATAGATAGATAGATAGATAGATAGATAGATAGATAGATAGATAGATAGATGACAGACAATCCATCTATTCATACTATACCAATAGTATATATACCAGCTCCATCAATTTATATTTATTTGTGGCATCTGCAACATGTTTTGTATTCCTTTGTTCAACATAGACTATCTTATTTTACAAGTATCTGAAAGCCACCACATTTGCAAATTTTGCAGACTCTGGGACTTTATAGGCTATGATGTTATGCTATATTCTACATAGTACAACAATTATTTTTCTCTTTCAAAAAAAATTAGGACAAGTTAAAGTCTTTGTGAATGACGATATACCCTCTGATTTGTAAAAACAAACCCTGAAATGCTCCCCAGCTTGGAGCTTTAGCAATTATTAGATCACAGTCACTTCGTGTCAGGACTAAATGTCTTACAGCCTTGCAGCAAGAGAGGAAGATTACAATACATTTGAACAGGAAGGCACTAACTTTGCATTATTTTCCATTCTTCCCCCTGTCTTTGTCAGGAGAAGGGATCCATGCTGTGCTATTCTCTATTGTGGTTGCCACCTTTGTCATGGGAATGAGACATCAGAGTCAGAATGTTTCCTGGGAGATATAATAGCATGCTTTCCGCCTCTCACCTCACAAGATGTTGTATTTAGCTGGGTTGCAACCTCTGAGTTCCTTAGGGCATCAGCATGACATTCACCCAAGGTGTCTTTTTGGCCTGTATTCATGTACCAATGTTTGATCTCTTGGTCAGTTTTGCTGTCCTTCTCTTGTTAAAACACACCCCATCATCCTTCCCTCCCAAACTGTTACTCTGGTAAATCTCGTGAATATTGAAAACTATTAGATTTAAACAATTATCTTATTTTAACTATCTTAAGAATGAACTACTTATCCATATTTTTATTTTCTTATCGTACATAGGAATGTTTTCAACATAAGCAGCAGGAAATAATGGGGACACTTATGGTGTTCATTTACACAAAATTGAGCTTATATTTTATTCAGACATTTGTACACTTTAGTTTTGTTTAGAATTGGAGAACGTTGCTAAATGACTTTACCTTCCATTCAGGTTATGGTATAAGTCTTCCATTACATTTTCAGATTATGCTGTCCCAGTAAAATAAAATCTAAAAGAAACTATTTATTATTTACATAATGTCGGGATATATAAACCAATGTCATGAAAATCTTTATATAGGTACGTTCTACCATAAATGCAGGATTCCATCGCCATGTTAAACAGAGAAGGCATATTAAACATGGGGCGGCCAATAGAAAACTGTTAGTACAGATGAAAGGAATCATCAGCATAACCCATGACAACTTCATATACAATGTGTGTCTGACTTTTATTTTTAAATTTTTAATTAAAATGTGATTACACCCCTTCCCTTCTTCCCTTTTCTCTTTCCAACCACTCTGAATTTCCTCCCTTCTCAAATTCATACCCTTCACTATTTGATTGGTATTGTTAGATAACATAGATATGATTTCAGGGATGACCACTTTGTATTAGATAGCCAATTAGGGGGCTCATCACTGGTAAAGATAATTTTTCCTCTCTCAGCAGACACCAGTTATTTGCCAATCTTTGTCTAGCAGTGGGGTGCCTACTTCTAACCAATCTAGTGTTTACTGATACTGTCATTGTTCACGTCTTGCTTAGGCAGCTGTACTGTTGAGATATCATGAGGGTAGTTTTTGCTTTCATATCTAGACACTCATAGCTGACTTCCTGTCTAACCCCTCTTCTGTAGGATCCTCAGAGATCTATGACTCCTTCAATGTCATGCACACGGCAAGTTTAACTCACACGCACGAATAAACATCAGGTTCTTTTTATAACCAAGAGACACATGTTTCTTTGTGTTTCCTTTGATGGACCATCCTAGACTGAAATCACATAGATTACCAAATAGGTCAGCAGACAAGCACTTCACTGCCCTTTCAGGCTTCCATCAGTCTAATGTATGTACTCCCAGGGCTTCTTCACCGAGATGTGAGAATAGGGATGTAAATTCCTTACACAGTCTATGCTTAATTTTTTTTATTGCTGTGATAAAAGGCAACTAAATAGATAAGATAGTTCAGTAGAACTTTGAATTCTGCATGGATAGGAGTCCATTACAGCAGGGAGATGGCAGTAAACGAGAAGTTTGCTGATAAGAGCAGTAAACTTAGAGATCATTTCCTCATCATCACGCACCATGCACCAAGCACAAACTGGAATTAGGACAGGCTGTATACTTTCAAAGAGTATGTCCAGTGACATACTTCCTCTAGCTATGCTGAACTCGCTCAACAGCACCCCCAACTGGAGACCAAGTATTTGGATGCCTGAGCATATAAGGAGCATTACTCAATTAATCCACCATAGACTGTTTTGTTTATCATATTATTATTATTATTATTATTATTATTATTATTATTATTATCCTTCAAGAATTAACACCTCTGTTCTCGGTATCATCCCTGTATAAATCCCACTAAACATCTATATTTGTGGGTCCACATATTCAATATGTATAAGCAATTATTTTTTACATATTCATTACTAGCTAAGGTAGAAAATTTCAAGTTTTGATTTCTATTACTTTTTCAGGCTGTGCTGATAAAGGTGGGAGATGTAGTGTGTTTGTGTCTTACAATTAAGTATTAGAAATATAATGTTCAGATAACGGATCTGCCTGATTGTATCTGGCAGATTGGTGAGTTGTGAAGTTATCCAGTTTAGAAGTTATTTCTGATATTGCCTCTGTCGGTCAACAGAGTAAGGTAGTCCTTAAGTCTAGCATATTAGGTAGTTCTGACCTCCAACAACTGATCTGCCAAAAGCCAGTGTTCAGATGTGTTGAGAAGCTTCATCTCCTGAAGGCCTCAGCCTTTAGGCATATTCTCATGGTTTCCAAGCCCTGCAGCTGAGGGACAGAGAGTCTTATATGGTAGGGCAGTCAGTCTTTCCTGGAGAACATGTGGTCAGTAATAGCTGAAAAACACAAAAAGGGGATTAATAAATAGTTGCTAAATAAATTAATTAATAAACATGTTATAAATGACCCCCACTTTCTGTACATTATGAAGAACTGGATATAATTAAAGAGAAAAAAATCAAGTTCACTTAAGTTAGGGATTGCTCAAAAAAAGTATCTGCCTAAAACCAGGTAGCAACTAAGTCTCAGACATATTAAGCTTTTAGTTTAGGAAATATAACTTATTTCTAAATCAAAGGGACCCATTAATATTTAAGAGAATTATCTCAAATTTTAATCCTGCAAATGTGTGGTAACTTTCATCTAAATGTAAGAGTGGAATTTATTTGGGTATGAGCATGTGTATATATGTAGATCACTGAGTGTGAACAAATATATTCCGTAATCAGCATGTGGAGGTCAGAGGATAAGCTCCAGCTTGGTTTGTCATCTTCTACTTTGATATAGGTGTCTTTTGGACTTTGCTACATAGGCCTGGTTATAAGTCCCAGAAGCTTCTCCTGTCTCCTACTATCTCCTTGTAAAAGCAATGGCTTTACAAATAGGCTGAGATAGTTAACTTTTTATGGGTCTGGATATCTAAACTCAGGTCCTCACACTTATGCAACAAGATAACTGTGAAGATATCTCTTCATAACTAAGCAGAAAGAAAGAAAGAAAGAAAGAAAGAAAGAAAGAAAGAAAGAAAGAAAGGAAGGAAGGAAGGAAGAAGTAAAGAAGTGGTATGTGTTTACTGGAGAGGTTTCTATAACAATTCAAAATAAGAAATACTGATATAAAATCCTAAAACCTATGTGATAAAGGAATTTATTTTGTGATAAATTTCCATAGCAAACATGTTCTTTGTTGACAACATAAGTGAAAAGAGTTTTAAAATCACAATTCTGAACTCTAAAACCAGAGAAAACTTAATTATCATGGTAACACTATGACACATGACCCACAGACACCAAAAATATACATATATATTTGCACTATAGGTGTATAACATATGTAATTATATCATATACACACATACGATGCAATCATTTTTGTCTACATTAATACTAACCATAGTCTGTGTTGTAAGTTTTGTGGAGTGACTCACTTGATTTGGTTTTCTAGCCTTTGCTTAGTTCTATGCAGCTCATTATGGCAGAATAACTCTATTTGGGGACTTGTCAAACTTCAGGAATTGAACAATTCTATTGCATACATTAAGTGGAATATGGTGGTTTGAATATGCTTGGCCCGTAAGGACTGGTACTATTAGGTGTGGTTCTGTTGGAGGAAGTATGTCTTTGGGGAGTAGGCTTTGAAACCTTCTTCCTAGCTGCCTGAATGCAGCTTTCTCCTGTTTGCCTTTAGAAAAAGATGTAGAACGCTTAGCTCCTCCAGCACCATGCCTGTCTGGAAATTATTATGCTTCCCTCCAAGATGATAATGGTGTGAACTTCAGAACTTGTAAGCCAGCCCTAATTAAATTATAAGAGTTGCCTGATCTTGTTGTTTCTTTATAGCAACAGAAACACTGAGATAGGTTGAATCTTCTTTTTTGAAACATAATTATGGGAATATAATGATGCATACAATAATCAAGACGATAGGGCCTTATTTATTGAGTAGTTTGTTTTATGAGAAGCTTATACCTGATAAGAAGTGAGCAGCACCTAAGATTGGATTTAGGTACCTTTCTCTGGAAAGATAAGCCTACATAGGTAGGAATGTTGACAAAAATTTACAGCTGGAACAATCAGATCCACCTGGTACAGTCAGTAGAGTTGAGTTGCACAACCTCCTTACCTCTATCTCTGGCTTTGGACTTAAGCTGCCATCCCATGGAGATTTGTGGGACCTGAAGAAAAAAACCTGCTTTTCAATGTAGGCCTATGGGAGCTCTAGGAACAATCAGCTTGGAACTCCCCCCAATCCCTACCAATCCTTGCCTCCTTATCCCATTGTCTGGCCACAGGGTTACCCCCTGCATTCCTGAGGAATCTTGTTGGCATCAGGATCATCCAGTAAATGTCAGGGACAAATAAATAACTAAAGGATAGCATAAGAACACAATCAACTAAAGCCAGGGCTATATGGCACCAAGAGAGCCCAGCTATTCTGCCTGCTATAACAAGTTCTGAATATTCTAAAAGCACAATAAGATAACCTTAGGTCCAGTCATATAAAGATGATAGCAGCTGTTAAAGGAGAAATTAATAAATACCTCAAAGAAATACAGGAAAATACAAACAGGCAAAGAAAATTATTAAAACTGAGCAAGAACTGAGGATGGAAATAGAAGCAATAAAGAAAATACAAACTGAAGGAATCATGAAGATGGGAAGACTTAGGGAAGAGAACAGGGACCACAGATGCAACCATCACCAACAGAATAAAAATTAAAAAAAAAAATGGAATAGAGCACCTCAAGATTAGAAGATACAATTGAAGAAATTCAAATGCTAAGTCTAAAAAGCTCATGACATAAAACATCCAAGAAATCTGGACACTACAAAAAGACCAAACCTAAAAATAATGGAAATAAAACAAAGAAATGATTCCTAGGTGCAAAGCCCAGAAAAATATTTTTAAAAAAATCATAGAAGAACATTAACAACCAATTCTATGTCCGACAGACAGCAAATATCCAATATATACAAAGAACTCAAGAAGTTAGACTATAGGGAATCAAATAACCCTATTAAACATTGGGTACAGAGATAAACAAATAATTCTCAACTGTGGAATTTTGAATGGCCATGAAGTACCTAAAGAAATGTTCAGCCCGGGAGCGGCAGGACCCCTGCGCCTGAGACACTGCCGGAACCTGAAGGAAACAGACCGGATAAACAGTTCTCTGCACCCAAATCCCGTGGGAGGGAGAGCTGAACCTTCAGAGAGGCAGACACGCCTGGGAAACCAGAAGAGACTGCACTCTGTGCACATCCAGGCGCCAGAGGAAAACACCAAACGCCATCTGGAACCCTGGTGCACGGAGGCTCCCGGAAAGAGCGGCGCAGATCTTCCCGGTTGCGGCCACAGCGGAGAGGACTTAGGCAGTACCCCACGAGCAAACTTGAGCCTTGGAACTGCAGGTAGGACCAACTTTTCCCCTGCAAGAAACCTGCCTGTGAACTCAGGACACACAGAGGCAAAATTCCTCTAAGGCCGGGCACTTCCTGTGTTTACCGGAAGTCCCACACCGGCGGATCCCGGACCGCAGCAGCTCTCTGCTCCCAAACCCCGTGGGAGAGAGACCTCACCGCCTGATCAAGTGGGCACTCCTGAGGCTGCAGAGCGGAGGAGACCACCAACACTGCCCACCCCTGCCCACATCCCTGGCCCAAGAGGCAACTGTATAAGGCCTCTGGGTTCCCGTAGGGGAGGGCCCGGGAGCGGCAGGACCCCTGCGCCTGAGACACTGCCAGAACCTGAAGGAAACAGACCGGATAAACAGTTCTCTGCACCCAAATCCCGTGGGAGGGAGAGCTGAACCTTCAGAGAGGCGGACACGCCTGGGAAACCAGAAGAGACTGCACTCTGTGCACATCCAGGCGCCAGAGGAAAACACCAAACGCCATCTGGAACCCTGGTGCACGGAGGCTCCTGGAAAGAGCGGCGCAGATCTTCCCGGTTGCTGCCACAGCGGAGAGGACTTAGGCAGTACCCCACGAGCAAACTTGAGCCTTGGAACTGCAGGTAGGACCAACTTTTCCCCTGCAAGAAACCTGCCTGGTGAACTCAAGACACAGGCCCACAGGAACAGCTGAAGACCTATACAGAGGAAAAACTACACGCACGAAAGCAGAACACTCTGTCCCCATAACTGGCTGAAAGAAAACAGGAAAACAGGTCTACAGCACTCCTGACACACAGGTTATAGGACAGTCTAGCCACTGTCAGAAATAGCAGAACAAAGTAACACTAGAGATAATCTGATGGCGAGAGGCAAGCGCAGGAACCCAAGCAACAGAAACCAAGACTACATGGCATCATCGGAGCCCAATTCTCCCACCAAAGCAAACACGGAATATCCAAACACACCAGAAAAGCAAGACCTAGTTTCAAAATCATATTTGATCATGATGCTGGAGGACTTCAAGAAAGACATAAAGAACTCCCTTAGAGAACAAGTAGAAGCCTACAGAGAGGAATCGCAAAAATCCCTGAAAGAATTCCAGGAAAACACAATCAAACAGTTGAAGGAATTAAAAATGGAAATAGAAGCAATCAAGAAAGAACACATGGAAACAACCCTGGACATAGAAAATCAAAAGAAAAGACAAGGAGCTGTAGATACAAGCTTCACCAACAGAATTCAAGAGATGGAAGAGAGAATCTCAGGAGCAGAAGATTCCATAGAAATCATTGACTCAACTGTCAAAGATAATGTAAAGCAGAAAAAGCTACTGGTCCAAAACATACAGGAAATCCAGGACTCAATGAGAAGATCAAACCTAAGGATAATAGGTATAGAAGAGAGTGAAGACTCCCAGCTCAAAGGACCAGTAAATATCTTCAAAAAAATCATAGAAGAAAACTTCCCTAACCTAAAAAAAGAGATACCCATAGGCATACAAGAAGCCTACAGAACTCCAAATAGATTGGACCAGAAAAGAAACACCTCCCGTCACATAATAGTCAAAACACCAAACGCACAAGATAAAGAAAGAATATTAAAAGCAGTAAGGGAAAAAGGTCAAGTAACATATAAAGGCAGACCTATCAGAATCACACCAGACTTTTCGCCAGAAACTATGAAGGCCAGAAGATCCTGGACTGATGTCATACAGACCCTAAGAGAACACAAATGCCAGCCCAGGTTACTGTATCCTGCAAAACTCTCAATTAACATAGATGGAGAAACCAAGATATTCCATGACAAAACCAAATTTACACAATATCTTTCTACAAGTCCAGCACTACAAAGGATAATAAAGGGTAAAGCCCAACATAAGGAGGCAAGCTATACCCTAGAAACAAGAAACTAATCATCTTGGCAACAAAACAAAGAGAATGAAAGCACACAAACATAACCTCACTTCCAAATATGAATATAACGGGAAGCAATAATCACTATTCCTTAATATCTCTCAATATCAATGGCCTCAACTCCCCAATAAAAAGACATAGATTAACAAACTGGATACGCAACGAGGACCCTGCATTCTGCTGCCTACAGGAAACACACCTCAGAGACAAAGACAGACATTACCTCAGAGTGAAAGGCTGGAAAACAATTTTCCAAGCAAATGGTCAGAAGAAGCAAGCTGGAGTAGCCATTCTAATATCAAATAAAATCAATTTTCAACTAAAAGTCATCAAAAAAGATAAGGAAGGACACTTCATATTCATCAAAGGAAAAATCCACCAAGATGAACTCTCAATCTTAAATATCTATGCCCCAAATAAAAGGGCACCTACATATGTAAAAGAAACCTTACTAAAGCTCAAAACACACATTGCACCTCACACAATAATAGTGGGAGATTTCAACACCCCACTCTCATCAATGGACAGATCATGGAAACAGAAATTAAACAGAGATGTAGACAGACTAAGAGAAGTCATGAGCCAAATGGACTTAACGGATATTTATAGAACATTCTATCCTAAAGCAAAAGGATATACCTTCTTCTCAGCTCCTCATGGTACTTTCTCCAAAATTGACCATATAATTGGTCAAAAAACGGGCCTCAACAGGTACAGAAAGATAGAAATAATCCCATGCGTGCTATCGGACCACGACGGCCTAAAACTGGTCTTCAATAACAATAAGGGAAGAATGCCCACATATACGTGGAAATTGAACAATGCTCTATTCAATGATAACCTGGTCAAGGAAGAAATAAAGAAAGAAATTAAAAACTTTTTAGAATTTAATGAAAATGAAGGTACAACATACCCAAACTTATGGGACACAATGAAAGCTGTGCTAAGAGGAAAACTCATAGCGCTGAGTGCTGCAGAAGGAAACAGGAAAGAGCATATGTCAGCAGCTTGACAGCACACCTAAAAGCTCTAGAACAAAAAGAAGCAAATACACCCAGGAGGAGTAGAAGGCAAGAAATAATCAAACTCAGAGCTGAAATCAACCAAGTAGAAACAAAAAGGACCACAGAAAGAATCAACAGAACCAAAAGTTGGTTCTTTGAGAAAATCAACAAGATAGATAAACCCTTAGCCAGACTAACAAGAGGACACAGAGAGTGCGTCCAAATTAACAAAATCAGAAATGAAAAGGGAGACATAACTACAGATTCAGAGGAAATTCAAAAAATCATCAGATCTTACTATAAAAACCTATATTCAACAAAACTTGAAAATCTTCAGGAAATGGACAATTTCCTAGACAGATACCAGGTATTGAAGTTAAATCAGGAACAGATAAACCAGTTAAACAACCCCATAACTCCTAAGGAAATAGAAGCAGTCATTAAAGGTCTCCCAACCAAAAAGAGGTCCAGACGGGTTTAGTGCAGAATTCTATCAAACCTTCATAGAAGACCTTATACCAATATTATCCAAACTATTCCACAAAATTGAAACAGATGGAGCCCTACCGAATTCCTTCTATGAAGCCACAATTACTCTTATACCTAAACCACACAAAGACCCAACAAAGAAAGAGAACTTCAGACCAATTTCCCTTATGAATATCGACGCAAAAATACTCAATAAAATTCTGGCAAACCGAATTCAAGAGCACATCAAAACAATCATCCACCATGATCAAGTAGGCTTCATCCCAGGCATGCAGGGATGGTTTAATATAAGGAAAACCATCAACGTGATCCATCATAAAAACAAACTGAAGGAACAGAACCACATGATCATTTCATTAGATGCTGAGAAAGCATTTGACAAAATTCAACACCCCTTCATGATAAAAGTCCTGGAAAGAATAGGTATTCAAGGCCCATACCTAAACGTAGTAAAAGCCATATACAGCAAACCAGTTGCTAACATTAAACTAAATGGAGAGAAACTTGAAGCAATCCCACTAAAATCAGGGACTAGACAAGGCTGCCCACTCTCTCCCTACTTATTCAATATAGTTCTTGAAGTTCTAGCCAGAGCAATCAGACAACAAAAGGAGATCAAGGGGATACAGATCGGAAAAGAAGAGGTCAAAATGTCACTATTTGCAGACGACATGATAGTATATTTAAGTGATCCCAAAAGTTCCACCAGAGAACTACTAAAGCTGATAAACAACTTCAGCAAAGTGGCAGGGTATAAAATTAACTCAAATAAATCAGTTGCCTTCCTCTATACAAAAGAGAAACAAGCCAAGAAAGAAATTAGGGAAACGACACCCTTCATAATAGACCCAAATAATATAAAGTACCTCGGTGTGACTTTAACCAAGCAAGTAAAAGATCTGTACAATAAGAACTTCAAGACACTGAGGAAAGAAATTGAAGAAGACCTCACAAGATGGAAAGATCTCCCATGCTCATGGATTGGCAGGATTAATATAGTAAAAATGGCCATTTTACCAAAAGCAATCTACAGATTCAATGCAATCCCCATCAAAATACCAATCCAATTCTTCAAAGAGTTAGACAGAACAATTTGCAAATTCATCTGGAATAACAAAAAACCCAGGATAGCTAAAGCTATCCTCAACAATAAGAGGACTTCAGGGGGAATCACTATCCCTGAACTCAAGCAGTATTACAGAGCAATAGTGATAAAAACTGCATGGTATTGGTACAGAGACAGACAGATAGACCAATGGAATAGAATTGAAGACCCAAAAATGAACCCACACACCTATGGTCACTTGATTTTTGACAAAGGAGCCAAAACCATCCAATGAAAAAAAGATAGCATTTTCAGCTAATGGTGCTGGTTCAACTGGAGGGCAACATGTAGAAGAATGCAGATCGATCCATGCTTATCACCCTGTACAAAGCTTAAGTCCAAGTGGATCAAGGACCTCCACATCAAACCAGACACACTCAAACTAATAGAAGAAAAACTAGGGAAGCATCTGGAACACATGGGCACTGGAAAAAATTTCCTGAACAAAACACCAATGGCTTATGCTCTAAGATCAAGAATCGACAAATGGGATCTCATAAAACTGCAAAGCTTCTGTAAGGCAAAGGACACTGTGGTTAGGACAAAACGGCAACCAACAGATTGGGAAAAGATCTTTACCAATCCTATAACAGATAGAGGCCTTATATCCAAAATATACAAAGAACTCAAGAAGTTAGACCGCAGGGAAACAAATAACCCTATTAAAAAATGGGGTTCAGAGCTGAACAAAGAATTCACAGCTGAGGAATGCCGAATGGCTGAGAAACACCTAAAGAAATGTTCAACATCTTTAGTCATAAGGGAAATGCAAATCAAAACAACCCTGAGATTTCACCTCACACCAGTGAGAATGGCTAAGATCAAAAACTCAGGTGACAGCAGATGCTGGCGAGGATGTGGAGAAAGAGGAACACTCCTCCATTGTTGGTGGGATTGCAGACTGGTAAAACCATTCTGGAAATCAGTCTGGAGGTTCCTCAGAAAATTGGACATTGAACTGCCTGAGGATCCAGCCATACCTCTCTTGGGCATATACCCAAAAGATGCCTCAACATGTAAAAGAGACACGTGCTCCACTATGTTCATCGCAGCCTTATTTATAATATCCAGAAACTGGAAAGAACCCAGATGCCCTTCAACAGAGGAATGGATACAGAAAATGTGGTACATCTACACAATGGAATATTACTCAGCTATCAAAAACAACGAGTTTATGAAATTCGTAGGCAAATGGTTGGAACTGGAAAATATCATCCTGAGTGAGATAACCCACTCACAGAAAGACATACATGGTATGCACTCATTGATAAGTGGCTATTAGCCCAAATGCTTGAATTACCCTAGATCCCTAGAACAAACGAAACTCAAGACGGATGATCAAAATGTGAATGCTTCACTCCTTCTTTAAATGAGGAAAAAGAATACCCTTGGCAGGGAAGGGAGAGGCAAAGATTAAAACAGAGACTGAAGGAACACCCATTCAGAGCCTGCCCCACAGGTGGCCCATACATATACAGCCACCCAATTAGACAAGATGGATGAAGCAAAGAAGTGCAGACCGACAGGAGCCGGATGTAGATCGCTCCTGAGAGACACAGCCAGAATACAGCAAATACAGAGGCGAATGCCAGCAGCAAACCACTGAACTGAGAATAGGTCCCCCGTTGAAGGAATCAGAGAAAGAACTGGAAGAGCTTGAAGGTGCTCGAGACCCCAAAAGTACAACAATGTCAAGCAACCAGAGCTTCCAGGGACTAAGCCACTACCTAAAGACTATACATGGACTGACCCTGGACTCTGTCCCCATAGGTAGCAATGAATATCCTAGTAAGAGCACCAGTGGAAGGGGAAGCCCTGGGTCCTGCTAAGACTGAACCCCCAGTGAACTAGACTATGCGGGGAGGGTGGCAATGGGGGGAGGTTTGGGAGGGGAACACCCACAAGGAAGGGGAGGGGGGAGGGTGATGTCTGTCCGGAAACCGGGAAAGGGAATAACACTTGAAATGTATATAAGAAATACTCAAGATAATAAAAAAAATAAAAATAAAAAAAAAATAGAAACAAAAAAAAAAAAGAAATGTTCAACATCCTTAATCATCAGAGAAATGCAAATCAAAACAATACTGAGATACCACCTCACACCAGTCAGAATGTTTAAGATCAAAAACTCAGGTGACAGCAGATGCTGGTGAGGGTGTGGAGAAAGAAGAACATTTCTCCATTGTTGATGGGATTGCAGACTGGTACAAACACTCTGGAAATCAGTCTGGTGGTTCCTCAGAAAATTGGACATAGTACTACCTGAGGACCAGCTCAACCACTCCTGGGCATACACCCAAAATATTCTCTAAAATATAACAAGAACACATGCTCCACTATGTTCATCGCAGCCTTATTTATAATAGCCAGAAGCTGGAAGGAACCCAGATGCACTTCAACAGAGGAATGGATACAGAAAATGTGGTACATCTACACAATGGGGTACTACTCAGCTATTAAAAACAACGACTTCCTGAAATTCTTAGGCAAATGGATAAAACTAAAAAATATCATCCTGAGTGAGGTAACACAATAACAAAAGAACACATATGGTATGTACGTACTGATAAGTGGACATTAGGCAAAAAGCTCAAAATACTCACAGTACTTTATGAAGCTCAAGAAGAAGGAAGAGCAAAGTGTGGATTCTTCAGTCCTTCTTAGAAGGGGGAATAAAATACTCATAAAGTATAGAGCACAGACTGAAGGATAGTCCATCCAGAGACTTTCCCACCTAGGAATCCACCCCATATGCAGCCAGCAAACCCAGTCATTATTGCTGAACTGCTTGCAGATAAGAGTCTGATATGTCTATCTCCTGAGAGGTTCTACCAGAGCCTGACAAACAAAAATGAGGATGCTCACAGCCAACCATGGGACCAAGCAGGGGGACCCTAATGGAATAGTTAGAGAAAAGAGTGAAGGAGATGAAGGGGCTTGCAAGCCATAGGAAGAATAAGAAAATCAAACCAACCCAACCCTCAGGGACTAAAGCATCAACCAAAGAATACACATGCGGGGACCCATGCCTCCATGTGCATATGTAGCAGAGAATGGCATTGTCTGGCATCAAGAGAAGCAGAGGCCCATGGTCCTTGAAAGCTTCATTTTCCCAGTGTAGGAAAATTCCAAGGTGTTGAGATGAAAGTAGGCGGACAGGGGAAGAAGCAGGGGGGAATGGGAGAGGGGGAAATGGGAAAGAGGATAACATTGGAAACGTAAATACATAAAATATCCAATAAAAAATTATCTGAAAAAAAAAGGAGCTCAGGAAGCCTTGTAGAAGTGTTGAGGGAAGGAACTTCAGAAGAAGATCAACAGAGTAAACTAATCAAACTCTTGCTTGGACGTTCCCCAAAACTGAACTAACAACCAAAGCACATACAATGGCTAAACCTAATCCATATATATAATCCATATATATATATATATATATATATATATATATATATATATACATACATATATATGAGACACAGACTAACAGACTGGATACTTAAACAGGACCAATCATTTTGCTGTATACAGGAAACACACCTCAGTACAAAGGCAGACACTACCTCAGAGAAAAAGGCTGGAGAAAAATTTTTAAGCAAATGGTCCCAAGAACCAAGCTGGAATTGCCATTCTAAAATTGAATAAAATCAACTTTAAACCAAAACTTAGCAAAAAAGATAGGGAAGGACACTTCATATTCATTAAAGGAAAAATCAACCAAAATGAACTCTCAATTCTGAACATCTATGCTCAGATTGCAAGGACACCCACATTCATAAAAGAAACTAAAGCTCAAAGCACATATTGCACCTCCCATAATAGACTTCAACACCCCATTCTTTTAAAAAAGATTTATTTATTTATTATATGTAAGTACACTGTAGCTATCTCCAGACACACCAGAAGAGGCATATGGTTGTGAGCCACCATGAGGTTCCATGAGGTCCTGAATTGAACTCAGAACCTCTGGAAGAGCAGTCAGTGCTCTTAACTGCTGAGCCATCTCTCCAACCCCCTCAACACCGTACTCTTACCACTGGACAGATCAAGGAAATAGAAACTAAACAAAGACACAGTGAAACTAACAGAAGATAAGAACCAAATGGATTTGACAGATATCTATAGAACATTTCATTCTAAAACAAAAGAATATACCTTCTTCTTAGCACCTCATGATACTTCTCCAAAATTGACCAAATAATTTACCACAAAATAGGCCTCAACAGATACAAGAAGATTGAAATAATCCCATGCATCCTATCAGATCTCCACAGACTGCGGCTGATCTTCAATAACAACAAAAACAGCAGAAAGTCCACCTACACATGGAAACTGAACAACTCTCTATTCAATGATAACTTGCCCAGGAAAGAAATAAAGAAAAATAATTAAAGACTTTTTTGAATTTAATGAAATAATATACAGCATACTGAAAATTATGTGATAAAATAAAAGCAGTGCTAAGAGGAAAACTCACAGCTCTGTGTGTGTCTCCAAAAAGAAACTGGAGAGAACATACACTAGCAGCTTGATAGCACACCTGAAAGTTCTAGAACAAAAATAAGCAAATACACCCCTGAGGAGGGGATGGCAGGAAATAATCAAACTCAGGGCTGAAATCAACCTAGTAGAAACAAAGAGAACTAACTATACAAAGAGTCAACAAAATACATTCTTTGAGAAAATCAACAAGATAGATAAACCCTTAGCCAGACTAACCAGAGGGCACAGAGACAGTATCCAAATTAACAAAATCAGAAATGAAAAGGGAGACGGGACAACAAAATCTGAGGAAATTAAAAAAATCATCCCATCCTACTACAAATGGCTATACTTAACAAAACTGAAAAATCTGGATTAAATGGACAATTTTCTAGACAGATATCAGGTACCAAAGTTAAATCAGGATCCGATAAACCACCTAAACAGTTCCATAACCCCTAAAGAAATAGAAGTAGTCATTAAAAGTCTCCCAACCAAAAAACAGCTAAGGACTAGAAGATTTTAGTTCTGTATTCTATCAGACCTTCACAGAAGACCTTATAAAAATACTTTTTAAACTATTCCACAAAATAGAGACAGAAGGAACACTGCCTAATTCATTCTATGAAGCCACAATTATGCTTAATACATCAACCACGCAAAGACCCAATGAAGAAAGAGAACTTCAGATCAATTTCCCTTGTGAATATAAATGCAAAAAATACTCAAAACTCTCACAAACTGAATCTAAGAACACATCAATAGGATCTACCATGACTATTAAGTAGGCTTCATCCCAGGGATACAGGGATGGTTCAATATATGGAAGTCCATCAAGGTAATCCACTATACAAATGAACTCAATGACAAAAACAACATGATTATCTGATTAGATTCTGAAAACACATTTGACAACATCCAACATCGCTTCATGGTAAAAGTCTTGGAAAGATCAGGAATTCAAGGCACAAACCTAAACATGGTAAAAGCAATATATATCAAACCAATAGCCAACATCAAATTAAATGGGGAGAAACTTGAAGCAATCACACTAAAATCAGGGACTAGACAAGGCTGCCTACTCAATCCCTACCTATTCATTATAGTACCTAAATTCCTAGCCAGAGCAATTAGGAAACAAAAGGAGATCAAAGGGATACAAATTGGAAAGGAGGAAGTCAAAATAACACTATTTGCAGATGATATGATAGTATACTTAAGTGACCCCAAAAATTCCATCAGAAAATTTCTACAGCTGACTACAACTTCAGCAAATAGGCTGGATTAAAAATTAAATCAAAGAAATCAGTAGCTTTCTTCTACTCAAAGGATAAACAGATTGAGAAAGCAATTAGGGAAAGAATACCCTTTACAATAGTTACAAATAATATAAAATATCTTCCTGTGGCTCTAACCAAGGAAGCATTAAAAATTTGTATTAGAAGAATTTCAAGTCTCTGAAGAAAGAATTTGAAGTTCTCAGAAGATGGAAATATCTCCCATGCTCATGAATTCGCAGGATTAATATAGTACAAATGGCCATCTCTCTGAAAGCAATCTACAGATTTAATGCAATCCCCATCAAAATTCAAACTCAATTATTCATAGACTCAGAACAATTTGCAAATTTATTTGGACTAACAAATAACCAAAAAGAGTGAAAATTATTCTAAACAATAAAATAATCTGGGGGAATCACCATCCTTGACCTCAAGCTTTATTAAAGAGCAATCATGATTAAAAAAAAAAAGGCATGCTACTGGTACAGAGACAGGCAGACAGATTAATGGAATAAAAATGAAGACCCAGAAATGAACCCACACAACTATGGTCACTGAATCTTTGCCAAAGAAGCTAAAATCATCCAGTAGAAAAAGCATTTTCAACAAAATGGTGCTGGTTCAACTGGAGATCAGCCTGTAGTAGAGTGTGAATCAATCCATTCACATTTTCTTGTACACAGCTCAAGTCCAAGTGGATCACGGACCTCCACATTCACCCAGATACACTGAATGTAAGAGAAGAGAAAGTGTGGAAGAGCCTCGAATACATGGGCATTGGGGAAAATTTCCTGAACAGAACACCAATGGCTTGTGCTCTAAGAAGAGCAATTGCCAAGTGGGACATCATAAAATTGCAAAGGTTCTGTAAGGCAAAGGGCACTGTCAATAGTACAAAACATCAACCAACAGATTGGGAAAACATCTTTACCAATACCTCATGTGATAGAGGGCTAATATACAATATATACAAAGAACTGAGGAAGTTAGACTACAGAGGACCAAATATTCCTATTAAAAATGGGGTACAGAGTTAACAAATAATTCTCATCTGAGGAATATTGAATGGCTGTGAATCACTAAAGAAATGTTCAATATCCTTAGTCATCAGGGAAATGCAAACAAAAACAACCCTGAGATTCCACCTCACACCAGTGAGAATGGCGAAGATCAAAAACTCAGGTGACAGCAGGTGCTGACAAGGATGTGGAATAGGAGGAATGCACATCCATTGTTTTGCGATTGGGTAGGGGAGCACTATCATAACATTTGAAATGTAAAAAAATAAAATATCCAGTAAAAAAGGAGAGAGCCAATCTTAAAAAAAAAATGGTGACTATGATTGGAAACAGACAAACAAAATCCCTTCAATATATTTACTTAAAATCTCCCATTTTAAAATTCTATTGGATATTCAATGTCTTCTCATTAAAAATAGTGAACACTGAATGCTTCACTCCTTCTTTAAATGAGGAAAAAGAATACCCTTGGCAGGGAAGGGAGAGGCAAAGATTAAAACAGAGACTGAAGGAACACCCATTCAGAGCCTGCCCCACAGGTGGCCCATACATATACAGCCACCCAATTAGACAAGATGGATGAAGCAAAGAAGTGCAGACCGACAGGAGCCGGATGTAGATCGCTCCTGAGAGACACAGCCAGAATACAGCAAATATAGAGGCAAATGCCAGCAGCAAACCACTGAACTGAGAATAGGTCCCCTATTGAAGGAATCAGAGAAAGAACTGGAAGAGCTTGAAGGGGCTCGAGACCCCAAAAGTACAACAATGCCAAGCAACCAGAGCTTCCAGGGACTAAGCCACTACCTAAAGACTATACATGGACTGACCCTGGACTCTGACCTCATAGGTAGCAATGAATATCCTAGTAAGAGCACCAGTGGAAGGGGAAGCCCTGGGTCCTGCTAAGACTGAACCCCCAGTGAACTAGTCTATGGGGGGAGGGCGGCAATGGGGGGAGGGTTGGGAGGGGAACACCCATAAGGAAGGGGAGGGGGGAGGGGGATGTTTGCCCGGAAACCGGGAAAGGGAATAACACTCGAAATGTATATAAGAAATACTCAAGTTAATAAAAAAAAAATGAGCTGAAAAAAAAAATAGTGAACACTTACATTTTTATTCCCTAGGGTCACCATAATAGGTTTTCAAAATCAGTGGTTTAGAAAACATAGAAAATTGTTTTATATATATATGTCTGTGTGTGTGTACACACACACACACACACACACACACACACACACATACACAAAGTAGATGTTTCAAGTCTGAAATTAAGGTACTGACTAGGCTATGTTCACTCCTAGGTGACTGTTGAAAAGACCCTTCTTGGATTTTTCTTGTTGTTTGCTTGTTTTTTCTTCATTCTAGTGGTGTAGACATTCCTCAGCATTCCTGAATTAGTTGTCACATTAATTCTACTTCTACTTCCTTCAAATGATGTTCTCCACTTGGTATATGTTTAGAAAAGGTCCAACCCTAATCCATGGTGACTGTCTCATGTCCTTTCATCTGGTATGTCTGAATCCTTATTCTTAGGTACTGATTAAAAGCTTTCTCTAATTGACATATACTTAGCAAGATCTTATTTCTAAACAGGGTTGCAGTCAAAAGTACCATTAATAGGTTGTTGTAGGGGATATGCATCCTTCCATTGCATCCCATAATAGTCCTTAATCACAATTTCACTTAATTTTTTGTTTAATGGCTTGATGTATGTACTGACTCAAAAATATTTATTAAGTAGCTTCTATGTATTACAAGTAAAGTACCAAGGAAACAGAAATTGTCCTTGACTTTATGGTGCTTACATTCTAATGAAAGTAGAAAGGAAATATTTAGTAAAAGCAAAACAAATGTATATGTTGTTAAAAGAACTGATTATTGAGGAAAACAGAGTAAAAACTAAATGAAGGAAAGATGGTCAAGGTCTTCTTGTGAGGGTTGATTTTAGACAGGGTACATCTGAAGAGTCCCTGTCAATGCAAAAGAAACGCTCTAGAAAACTCATGCTGAGAAATAAGAACTGAATTATGTTTTTAAAGCATCATAATATTTTGTGCTAACAACCTTGAAGGCAACATTAGGGACATAACCACTTGGGGGGAAAGGCTATAATGATGCTTTTGCACCACCTAGTAGTTAAAGTACTGTGAAATGGTAGCATTCTGCTGATCTTTCTCAGGGAAAGGGTGATTATGCAGTACTGTACACATTCAACTATGACTGACTTCTTAACTAAAATAGCAAGAGTATAGGTATTGAATATCTATGTGTGTGGGTGTGTATATATTTATTTGAGTGACACAGAGAAACCTAAAACATTCAAACTTTTAAATTTGACATACTAACTTAAAACTAGTACTAGACATGCAAATGGAGATATTAAATATGTTGCTGGATGTACAAATCTTGATTTCCACAGATAGATAAGTACTAGAGATAAGTGTCCATCACAGCAAACTATAATATTACAATCTATAAAACTAGATGAAAACAGCTCCCCAATGGGTCATTTGATAAACTCCGATGCTTGCCAAGTTATATCAAAGTGAGATAATCCTAATACCTCAAATGCTTTTTTTAGACTATGAATGATGTTTTATGAATGTAAAGAACATTTATGATCTGTAGCTACTCACTAATATTGGTTGTATGTGGAAGGGAAGAATCCGCTTATGTGAGAATTTCAAACATAATAAGTGGCTTATTGGATATTTTACTGATACATAACTAAAAACAAGCATAGGATTACTACTGAGATTTTATCTAATGGTCTTGGCCAGTCTTGGATACTGGTAGTCACCAACTTCTTCCCATATGAACTTGAAGATGTAGGCTGACAGGTTTCATTAACATTCTTAGTGAGTGTCCATCTGTAGATATGTACCATGCTTTTCCCCATTCTTAAGTTACCAGTATGATTCAAAGCAGTCTTCTTACTGCCCATTTTCACAATTCCTCATCTTGTTTCCAACACTAAAGTCCTTGCCTTTCTTTACTCATTAGGTAGATTTGAAAGCTAGTTGTGATTTTCTTTATCAAGGCAATATTTTCAGTGACTTGCTCTATTAACTCTGTCTTGATGTGAGAAATCGTAAGTGCTAACACAACACACATAGGCCAAGGTGTTTTCTTGGAAGTATAATGTCTTCAAAACTAGTATTTGTTTTTTCATCATAAATGAATCAAACTGTGGTGGGTTTATTCCACTGCTAAATATGGATAAACCCTAAGCATGCTCTCAGCAGACTAGTTGCTGTATGAGAAAAAAGTAAAATATAAGAATCTATGCCACATTGATCACCTACCAAAAGTTGTTTGACTATCCTTGCATTTTATTTTGATTCTAACTGACTTGTGGTATCTTAGTCTTAATGTTTGTCTTGTGGCAGGACTCTGGGTGGGTATACAGAGTAGAATAGATGGAAAGAATCACCAGCGCTCTATCCAGCCTCCTTCCAGACTTCCTCCTTCAAACCTCTTCCATGATCAGCATTCTTCGCCAAAATAGATTTTTTCCCTCAAAATATGAACCAAAAGATGTATCTTCCCTTCAGCTGCTTATTGGTATGTATCTGATCACAGAAATGAGAAAATCAACTAATTTATAAGGAAAGGGATTCCTTTTCTTTAAAGGAAAAAATATCTCAGTCTTTACATAATTTATCAGCAAGTCACACAGTCACAAATGAAATTTAGAAATAGTTAACAAAATGTAATCATCTAGTTCTGAGCTGTGATGATATTTGGGATAACATTACCAATCAAATTTTGGTTAAAGTAGAAAAACCTCAGCACATTAAAGTATTGTTTACATATTCATATGCTTCTTCCTCTAGGCAAAGATGGCAGGCTTCCTTTGTGGATGAGTCTAAGGATGAAACATGTAGACAGAAGAACAGGATCACGTATCCACACAGATGCTTGCATTATGCATGTGCTTTTTTTTCAATTCTTAGAAAGTTCTGCAAATGGTATCTTCAGGAATGTTTTTGGAAATTAGAAATTCACAATTATTAGAAAAAAACACTTAAGGAGAGTAGTAGACTCTTGATAAATTTCACATCGAAATTTGTGCCTAAAAGATTTTCAACATTAAAGAACACTAAATATCATTAGTTGTCTTCTACACCTAATATTTATTAATGTGAAATAATATAAGAAATATTGTCAGAGACAATCTAAGGAGAGCTGCATTAAAGAATCCTTATTCTTGTTCTCCTAAGTGACATGTTCTCTAATACCTCAGCATCCCTGTCATTAATAGTGCCTCTTGTTAGCCATAGAGATAAAAGGCACACTTCAAAAGATGCCACCTCTAAAAACGGATGAAAAACATGGAAGGATGTAAATAACAAGGAGGGAAGGAGATGATAGAAGGCAGATAGATAGTGATGACTGGAAACAAGAAGAAAGAAGTATTAAAAAAGGAAAAAAATCTTAAATTTGAGATTAAAGCTTTGCCCCCTCACCCCTACCTTAATAACCTACCACCAAGTCCACAGCATAGAACTTCCTCAAAGCTCCATTTCTCCCCTTCCTAGGGGAAGCTTTCTATTTCTTTATTTATTTCCTAGATATTTGTTTTGCTTTTATCTACCTTTGGCGACTGTCTCGTGTGCTTTTTAATGCTTTATAGATTCTCATTGAACTTAGCATGTTATGTAATAGGAGGCAAAAGTTCAACTTATTAAAGGACCTATTGTATTTCTGAGACATTCTGATTTTCAAAAGTTTCAAAACATTTCTGCGTAGCTGTTTTTTGCAATGTGATAGATGCCAGACTGCACAGTGCAGCGTTCCCATATTAATCTGTGCCCCGAAAACCACTTGTCAGGAAGCAGTGATCATAGGCATGTAACTGCCAAAGGTCCAGGCTTCTGATTTTAACTCTTAACATGATCTGTGACTTTGGGTCCTTAAGAATCTTCTGTGTTATTGCTATAACTAATCTGATTATAGTCATTTTGATATGCATTTCCCTGATGTCTAAGAAGATTAAAGATTTCTTTAAATGCTTCTTGGTTATTCGAGATTCCTCTATCGAGAACTCTGTGTTTAGCTCTTTACCCCAAGTTTTAATCAGATTATTTGGTTTGTTGGAGTTTAATTTCTTGAGTCCTTTATAATTTTAGATATTTGCTTCCTGGTAGCTGTAGTAAAGTTTTTTGCTTGTCTGGTGTTTGCCAATCTGCAGGCTTCCATTTTATCCTATTGACAGTGTCCTTTTCCTTACAGAAGCTTTTCAGTTTCATGAAGTCCCATTTATCAATTGTTAATCTTAGAGCCTGAGCCAAAGGTGCTCTGTTCAGGAAATTATCTCCTGTACAAATGCATTCAATATTGTTTCCCACTTTCTCTTCTATCAGATTCAGTATATCCAGTTTTATGTTGAAGTCCTTGATACACTTGTTTCCAGGATGATAAATTCCTGACATCGTTAAAGATACTCTTATGCTTACAGACAAGAACCTAGCATTAGAGTCCTCTGAGAGACTCTACCCAGAAGCTGACTGAAACAGACACAGATACCCATAGCCAAACATTGGCTGGAAGTTGGGGACTCTGATGGGAGAGTTGCTTGAAGGATTGAAGGCCCTGAAGGGGATAGAAACCCTGTAGGAGGACTAACAGAATCAATTAACCTCCACCTCTGGGAACTCTCAAAGACAGAGCTACCAACCAAAGAGCACACAGGCTTGAATGAGGACTCCTGCACTTACGTAGCAGACATGTAGCTCAGTCCCCGCATGGGCTCCCCAACAACTAGAGCCAAGTCTCTCCCTAAAGCCTGACTGTGGTATACATTCCCCAACAGGGCTGCCTTTTCTGCCTTCAGTGAGAGAGGATGTGCCAGGATGGGGAGATAACCAAGGGGAGGGGAATCCACCCTTTCAGAGGAGAAGGGGAGGGAGGAGAGGAAACATCTCTGTGAGAGGGGAAGAGAGCAGTGCTTGATGCAAATAAATGTATTAATTGTAAAAGTTCATCTGATCATATAAAACAAAGGCTAAACTATTCAATCAATTAAGAAAATCACATTGGGACTCCTTAAATGGATGAACCAATAAAGAACTTCCTGCAGAAGCCTGATGCTCTGTAGTCAGTAACAGAACTCAGTTAAAGTTAGAAAAAACGACCTCCTCAACAAGTGCTGTAGCATGTGCACATCCATACACATGAATCACACACACTCGCACACACACATGCACACACACACACATACACATTAATTATTTCAGAAGTACAACTGTATAAACATTTATATTACTAATAAAAGGTAATCTCTTACTCTCCGTATGATCCGGCTTCCCTAAGATCACAACTTTCAAACCCATAATTTTGGGTATAGTGTGCCTTCATTTTCATTGAATTCTAAAATGTCTTTAATTTCTTTCTTTATTTCTTCCTTAACCAAGTTATCATTGGGTAGATAATTGTTCAGCTTCCATGTGTATGTGGGTTTTGCTGTTATTGAAGACCAGGCTTAGTCCATGGATGCACGAGATTGTTTCAATCTTATATCTCTTGAGGCCTGGTTAATTATCTGTTCAATTTTGAAGAAGGTACCATGAGGTGCTAAGAAGAAGGTATAATCCTTTGTTTTAGGATGTAATGTTCTATAGATATCTGTTAAATCCATTTGGTTCATAACTTCTGTTAGTTTTACTGTGTCTCTGTTTGGTTTCTGTTTCCATGATCTGTCCATTGCTGAGAGTGGGGTGTTGAAGTCTCCCACAATTATTGTGTGAGGCGCAGTGTATGCTTTGAGCTTTAGTAAGGTTTCATGGGTAAATGTGGGTGCCCTTGCATTTGGAGCATGGATGTTCAGAATTGAAACTTCACCTTTGTAGATTTTTTTTCTTTCAAGTGTCTTTTCTTGTCTTTTTTGATAACTCTTGGTTGGAAGTCGATTTGATTGGATAATAGAATGGCTACTCCAGCTTGTTTCTTGGGATCATTTGCTTAGAAATATTTTTCCCAGCCTTTTACCCTTAGGTAGTGTCTGTCTTTGTCACTGAGGTGAAATTCCTGTGTGCAGTAAAATGTTGGGTCTTGTCTACATATCCAGTCAGTTAGTCTATGTGTTTTTATTGGAGAACAGAGTCTATTGTTTCGAGATATAAAGGAAAAATGATCATTGCTTCCTGTTATTTTTGTTGTTACAGGTGGAATTATGTTTGTGTGGGTATGTTGTGTGTATTTAGGTTTGTTGAGGTAAGATTAATTTCTTGCTTTTTCTCATGCACGGTTGTCTTCCCTGTGCTGGAGTTTTCCATCTATTCTTCTTTGTAGGGCTGGGTTTGTGGAAAGCTATTGTGTAAATTTGGCTTGTCACAGAATATCTTGGTTTCTACATCTATGTTGATCAAGAATTTTGCTGGTTATTGTAACCTGGCATTTGGGTTCTCTTTGGGTCTGTCTGACATCTGCCCAGGATCTTCTAGCTGTTAGATTCTCTGGTGAGAAGTCTGGTGTAATTCTGATAGGTTTGCTTTTATATGTTACTTGACCTTTTCCCCTTATTGCTTTTAACATACTTTCTTTGTTTTGTGTGTTTGGTGTTTTGATTATTGTGTGACAGGAGGAATTTATTTTCTGGTCTAGTCTCTTTGGAGTTCTGTAGGCTTCTTCTATGTCTATGGGCATCTCTTCTTTAGGTTAGGGAGGTTTTCTTCAATAATTTGTTGAAGACATTTACTGGTCCTTTAATTTGGGAATCTTTGCTGTCTTCTATATCTAGTATCCTTAACTTTTGTCTTCTCATTGTGTCCTGGATGTCCTGGATGTTTTGAATTAGGAGCTTTTTCATTTTGCATTTTCTTTGACTGTTGTGTCAATGTTTCCTATGGTATCTTCTGCATCTGAGATTCTTCTATCTCTTGTAGTCTGTTGGTGATGCTTGTGTCTTTGACTCCTGATCTCTTTCCTATGTTTTCTATCTCCAGGGTGGTCTCCCTTTGTGATTTCTTTATTGTTTCTATTTTCATTTTTAGATCAGGGATGGTTTTGTTCAATTCCTTCACCTGTTTGGTTGTGGTTTTCCTGTAATTCTTTCAGGGATTTTGTATTTCCTCTTTAATGGCCTATATCTGTTTACCTGTGTTGTCCTTATTTCTTTAACAAAATTATTTAGGTCAGTCCTAAAGTCCTCTATCATCATCATGAGATATGATTTTTAAATCTGAATCTTCCTTTCCGGTGTGATAAGGTATCCAGGACTTGCTGTGGTGGGAGAACGGGGTTCTGATGATGCCAAGTAGTCTTGGTTTCTGTTGCTTATGTTCTTGCACGGGCTTCTCGCCATCTGGTTATCTCTAGTGCTACCTGCTCTTGCTTTGTGTGACTCCAGCTATCTTTGTGATCCAGTGATTCTGGGATCCTGTGGTCCTAAGATCCTGGGTGTGTCAGAACTCATGGAAGTCAAGCTGTCTTTGGGATCCTGAAATCCCTCTTTGACCAAGCTCCTGTTGTGTCAGAGCTCCTGGAAGTCAAGCTTTCTCTGTTGTTGCAGAACTGGATGGGGATCCAGAGCCCAGGGTTTGCTCCAGGCACAGGTGCAAGCTAGGCGGGGCTTGTATTTCCCTGGTTCCTGTGGGAGTCTCAGTTATGCTCCGTGTTGGGAAAGATGTTGTGGCCTCATCTGTGATCTTGAGTATGTTAGTTCCAGTGCTCTTGGGTGTGTTTGAACTCCTGCATGTTCCTCTGTGATATTCCCTGAGACATAGGTGGAGTTGTGTTGTGGATATATCTGTTGATACTGACCATCCGATAATCACTGTTTTCTCTTCATTTTTGACCTGCTTTCAGTTGTCTTCAATGTCTTAATCTGTTCAAAGAAAAGTTTCATTGATGAAAGGTAAGAGCTACAGTTACCTGTGGGTGGCAGCTTAGGATGGCAGTACGAGGCCTAATTTCTCTCCTGTTGAACAGGTCTTAAATCCTACTATACCGCTGTTGCCAATTACCAGGACATAAGTGCCACTATTGTACACTGAGGGATGTCTTTCCAGGTTTATCATTGTTATGGTTCATAGGTGTCTCATCTGAGTAGGAGTACTAAAGACATTCCTGTCTAAGCAACTTGAACAGCATCTCTTTTAGGAAAATTAGTACACAGGAGAAGGGTTTTGGGTCAGATATATAGATCATTCTTCCAAGTCATGTATCTAAAGGATTGTGTGTTTTCAGCATTAGATATTCATCTTCATCTCTGGAAGGCAAGCAAAGGCAAGGAAAATACCCTATAATGTTTGGTCTATATTGTTTTGGGAGGTTTATCCCTAATGGTCATGCCGTGTAGATCATGGTGATACCTAAGAAATCATCATTAGGGGTAATTGTATTTAATAAGGCTTAGAGTATATACAGATTCCATCAATTTCTCCACTAATGTCCTTACTCTGTTTCTCAATTAATTTTAATGTACCATACTATATCATATTTCTCATATAATGTTACATTAAGCCTCCGTGGTATGTGAGGTGGAATTTTTGGTTGTTGTTTTTTGTTTTATTTTGTTTTCGTGGTTTCCCATGACTTCAAAATTTCTGAAATATTTATCCACCATTTGCTACTGTCTCATAATGGTATTGGTCTCATGAATTTTTCCAGCCATGGGAAGCAACTAGCATGACTCACTACTGAAGCTAATATAAGTCATTTAACTATGATACTGTAGAAGATTATCTGCTACAGTTGCTGTTTTTCTTTTCTTTTTTTTAAATTGGATTTTTTTAAATTTACATATCAAATGTTATTCCCTTTCCTGTTTTCTCGGACATAAGTCCCCTATCCACCCCCATCTCCTTTTTCTATAAATGTGATCTTCTCCCCATCCACTCCAATTCCCACCTCCCCTGACATTCCCTTACACTGGGGGTCCAACCTTGGCAGGACAAAGGGCTATTATAAATAAGGCTGCTATGAACATAGTGGAGAATGTGTCTTTGTTGTATGTTGGAGCATCTTTTGGGTATATGCCCAAGAGAGGTATAGTTGGGTCCTCAGGTAGTTCAATGTCCAATTTTCTGAGAAACCTCCAGACTGATTTCCAGAGTGGTTCTACCAGTTTGCAATCCCACCAAAAATGGAGGAGTGTTCCTCTTTCTACACATCCTCACCTGCATCTGTTGTCACCTGAGTTTTTTTATCTTAGCCATTCTGACTGGTGTTAAGTGGAATCTCAGTGTTGTTTTGATTTGCATTTCCTTAATGACTAAGGATGTTGGGCATTTCTTTAGGTGTTTCTCAGCCATTTGATATTCCTCAGCTGAGATTTCTTTGTTTAGCTCTGTACCCCATTTTTAATAGGGTTATTTGGCTCTGTAGAGTCTAACTTCTTGAGTTCTTTGTATATATTGGATATTAGCCATCTATCAGGGGTAGGATTGGTAGAGATCTTTTTCCAATCTGTTGATTGCCGTTTTGTTCTAATGACAGTGTCCTTTGCCTTACACAAGTTTTGCAGTTTTATGTGGTCCCATTTGTCGATCCTTGACCTTAGAGCATAAGCTATTGGTGTTTTATTCAGGAAAATTTTCCCATGTGATCGAGACTCTTCCCCACTTTTTCTTCTATTGGTTTAAGTGTATCTGATTGATTTGGAGGTCCTTGATCCACTTGGACTTAAGCTTTGTACAGGGTGATAAGCATGGATCGATCTGCATTCTTCTACATGCTGACCTCCAGTTGAACCAGCACCATTTGCTGAAAATGCTATCTTTTTTCCATTGGATGACTTTAGCTCCTTTGTAAAAAATCAATTGGCCATAGGTGTGTGGGTTCATTTCTGGGTCTTCAATTATATTCCAGTGATCTACTTGCCTATCTCTGTGCCAATACCACACAGTTTTAATAACTTTTGCTCTGAATACTACTTGAGGACAGGGATGATTATTCCCCAGAAGTTCTTTTATTGTTGAATATAGTTTTCGCTATCCTATATTTTTTTGTTATTCCAAATGAATTTGCAAATTGCTCTTTCTAACTCTATGAAGAATTGAGTTGGAATTTTGATGGAGATTGCATTGAATTTGCAGATTGCTTTTGGGAAAATGGCCATTTTTTGCTATATTAATCCTGCCAATCTATGAGCATTGGAGGTCTTTCCATCTTCTGATAGCTTCTGCAATTTCTTTCTTCAGAGATTTGAAGTTCTTGTCATATAGACTTTCACTTGCTTTGTCAAAGTCACACCGAGGTATTTTATATTATTTGTGACTATTGTGAAGGGTGTCCTTTCTCTAATTTCTTTCTCAGCTTGTTTATACTTTGAGTAGAGGAAGGCTACTGATTTGTTTGAGTTAATTTTGTACGAGGTCACTTTGCTGGAGTTGTTTATCAGTGTTAGTGGTTCTCTTGTGAAACTTTTGGGGTCACTTAAATATACTATCACATCATCTAGAAAACGTGATATTTTGACATCTTCCTTTCCAATTTGTATCCCTTTGACCTCTTTTCTTTGTCTGATTGCTCTGGCTAGGACTTTGAGTACTATATTGAATAAGTAGGGAGAGAGTGGGCAGCCTTGTCTAATCCCTGATTGTAGTGGGATTGCTTCAAGTTTCTCTCCATTTAGTTTAATGTTAGCTACTGGTTTGCTGAATATGGCTTTTACTATGTTTAGGTATGGGTCTTGGATTCCTGATCTTTCTAGGACTTTTATCATAAAGAGGTGTTGAATTTTGTCAAGTGATTTCTCAGCATCTAATGAGATTATTATGTATTTTTTCTTTCAGTTTGTTTATATAGTGGATTACGTTGATGGATTTCTGTATATTGAACCATCCCTGCATCCCTGGGATGAATCCTACTTCATCATGATGATAACCGGTTTGATGTGTTCTTGGATTGCGAGAATTTTATTGAGTATTTTTGTGTAGATATTCAGAGGGAATTTGGTCTAAAGTTTTCTTTCCTTGTTGGGTTTTTATGTAGATTAGGTATAAGCCTAATTGTGGCTTCATATAAGTAATTTGGTAGTGCTCTGTCTGTTTCTATTTTGTGTAATAGTTTGGCCAGTATTGGTATGAGGTCTTCTATGAAGGTCTGATAGAATTCTGCACTGAACCCATCTGGACCTGGGCTCTTTTTTAGTATCTGTGTCCATTTCTTTAGTAGTTATGGGGTTGTTTAGATGGTTCTGATACTGATTTAACTTTGGTACCTGGTATTTGTCTAGAAAATTGTCCATTTCATCTAGATTTTCCAGTTTTGTTGAATATAGGCTTTGTAGTAGGATCTAATGATTTTTCGACATTCTTCAGATTCTGTTATGTCTCCCTTTTCATTTCTGATTTTGTTAATTTTGACACACTCTCTGTGCCCTCTGGTTAGCCTGGCTAAGGGTTTATCTTTCTTGTTGATTTTCTCAAAGAACCAGCTCCTGGTTTTGTTGATTCTTTGTATAGTCCTTTTTGTTTCTACAGGTTTGCTTTCAGCCCTGAGTTTGATTATTCCTTGCCTTCTACTCCTCTTGGGTGTATTTGCTTTGCTTTGTTCTAGAGCTTTTAGGTGTGCTGTCAAGCTGCTGATGTGTGCTCTCTCTTGTTTCTTTTTGGAGGCACTCAGAGCTATGAGTTTTCCTCTTAGCATTGTTTTCCTTGTGTCCCATAAGTTTGGGTATATTGTTCCTTTCTTTTCATTAAAATTTAAGAAGTCTTTAATTTCTTTCTTTATTTCTTCCTTGACCAGGTTATCATTGAGTAGAGCATTGTTCAACTTCCATGTACATGTGGGCTCTCTGGTATTTTTGTTGTTATTGAAGAGCAGCCTTAGTCCATGATGATCTGATAGGATGCATGAGATTATTTCTGTCTTCCTGCATTGGTTGACGTGGTTGCTCTTTTTCATTTCATCATAATTCACACATTACCCTTGGAGGTAAGTATAGCACACTATATATGGACATATTTGAAGGCCACATAGTACTCATAGTTATTTAGGGGGAGATGCTTTGTGACTACACAATGAGCCGCTCTTCTTTTAATGTCATTCGCTACACATCACCTTCATCTGTGCCAACAGCAACTACTTGTGCACTAATGATGACTTACAATTTTTCTCATACTTTCTAAATTCCTGCTTTGAACCCATCTATATGGAAGTTTTATGCCTTTCTGTTTGTTTGCTTGCTTACTTATTTTTTTATACCAATGTGCTATTATAGATATTTTATTCAATTTACTCAAATTAGTCCAGTTTTTGTCACAGGGAAAGCTGCATTTGTACATATGTGTTCATAACTATTAGATGATATAGTTCTTGGCTTCTTGATATGAGCAAGTAGGGTATATACTTTTGCAGGAAAACTCATCGATAATGTTTGTATCCTTGTATCTCCATATGCAGAAAAGTAGCTTCTGTTTATTCCTATGACCAGTTCTAATATAGGAGTCAGAGAAGATTTTGCTCTTGCTTATTTGTAATTTTTCCTTTGACTATGAAATATGTGAGTCCTACTCATCACCTACAATCAATATATATTTATTTACTCAATGTTATACACATGCAATAGTGTAGGAGTGCTAATTTGCACTATTTCTTTGTGCATATTAACCAATGCTTTTTAGCACAAATCTGTATACAAACCTGTCACATATTCTGCCTAATTTCTTCTATTCCATTGTCCTTTCTCTATCCGTTGACCTGTTGCTTCTTTATAGAACAAGATCACCTATTAGTGAGTGAATGAATGCTCTACAAGAGAAGAATGTTCTCTGAGCTGCATGCATCCTTCCAAATTTGTGCTTTGGTAACTCAGTCCCCAAGGCAACAGTCTGGGGAAGCAAGGCCTCTAAGGAAATGTTCATGTCATGAGGCTCCATCGTAAAGAGTACATTGCTACTATCATGACTCAGTGGAAAGAATTCAGCCCATTTCCACGAGAGAACATAGCATCCTTTTCCTCCAAAGAACCTGCTCGAAGAGAACACAGCAGTCAGGACACAGCTTGGAAACAGAGCCTCACCAGGCACTGAGCAAGCTGACATCGTCATCTTCTACTTCTAAGACTCTAAAACTGTGAGAAAAATAAAATGCTGCTTAAAAATCGCAGTCTCCATATTAGATTGCAACTACAGACAGACTAAGATATGATACTTAAGAAAGAAATTGCTGTCCCGGAAATGGCGGCGCAGATTTTCCTGGTTGCTGCCGCCGCAGAGAGCTCGTGGGCCGCACCCCGCGAGCAAACTTGAGCCTCGGGACCACAGGTAAGACCAACTTTTCTGCTGCAAGAGACCTGCCTAGTGAACTCGGGACACACAGAGGCAGAATTCCTCTAGGACCGGGCACTTCCTGTGTTTACCGGGAGTCCCACACCCGCGGATCCGGCCCACAGCAGCTCTCTGCTCCCAGACCCCGTGGGAGAGAGACCACGCCGCTTGGTCAGGTGGGCACTCCTGAGGCTGTAGAGCAGAAGAAACCACCAACACTGCCCACCCCTGCCCACATCCCTGGCCCAAGAGGAAACTGTATAAGACCTCTGGGTTCTCGCAGAGGAGGGCCCAGGAGCGGCAGGACCCCTGCGCCTGAGACACCGCCGGAAGCTGAAGGGACAGACCAGATAAACAGTTCTCTGCACCCAAATCCCGTGGGAGGGAGAGCTAAACCTTCAGAGAGGCAGACATGCCTGGGAAACCAGAAGAGACTGCACTCTGCACACATCTCGGACGCCAGAGGAAAACACCAAACTCCATCTGGAACCCTGGTGCACGGAAGCTCCCGGAAACAGCAGCGCAGATCTTCCTGGTTGCTGCCTCCCTGGAGAGCTCGTGGGCAGCACCCCACGAGCAAACTTGAGCCTCAGAACCACAGGTAAGACCAACTTTTCTGCTGCAAGTGACCTGCCTGGTGAACTCAAGACACAGGCCCACAGGAACAGCTGAAGACCTGTAGAGAGGAAAAACTACACGCCCGAAAGCAGAACACTCTGTCCCCATAACTGGCTGAAAGAAAACAGGAAAACAGGTCTATAGCACTCCTGACACACTTAGGCTTATAGGACAGTCTAGCCACTGTCAGAAATAGCAGAACAAAGTAACACTAGAGATAATCTGATGGCAAAAGGCAAGTGCAGGAACCTAAGCAACAGAAACCAAGACTACATGGCACCATCGGAGCCCAATTCTCCCACCAAAACAAACATGGAATATCCAAACACACCAGAAAAGCAAGATCTAGTTTCAAAATCATATTTGATCATGATGCTGGAGGACTTCAAGAAAGACGTGAAGAACTCCCTTAGAGAACAAGTAGAAGCCTACAGAGAGGAATCGCAAAAATCCCTGAAAGAATTCCAGGAAATCATAAATAAACAAGTAGAAGCCCATAGAGAGGAGTCACAAAAATCCCTGAAAGAATTCCAGGAAAACACAATCAAACAGTTGAAGGAATTAAAAATGGAAATAGAAGCAATCAAGAAAGAACACATGGAAACAACCCTGGATATAGAAAACCAAAAGAAGAGACAAGGAGCTGTAGATACGAGCTTCACCAACAGAATACAAGAGATGGAAGAGAGAATCTCAGGAGCAGAAGATTCCATAGAAATCATTGACTCAACTGTCAAAGATAATGTAAAGCGGAAAAAGCTACTGGTCCAAAACATACAGGAAATCCAGGACTCAATGAGAAGATCAAACCTAAGGATAATAGGTATAGAAGAGAGTGAAGACTACCAGCTCAAAGGACCAGTAAATATCTTCAACAAAATCATAGAAGAAAACTTCCCTAACCTAAAAAAAGAGATACCCATAGGAATACAAGAAGCCTACAGAACTTCAAATAGATTGGACCAGAAAAGAAACACCTCCCGTCACATAATAGTCAAAACACCAAACGCACAAAATAAAGAAAGAATATTAAAAGCAGTAAGGGAAAAAGGTCAAGTAACATATAAAGGCAGACCTATCAGAATCACACCAGACTTTTCGCCAGAAACTATGAAAGCCAGAAGATCCTGGACTGATGTCATACAGACCCTAAGAGAACACAAATGCCAGCCCAGGTTACTGTATCCTGCAAAACTCTCAATTAACATAGATGAAGAAACCAAGATATTCCATGACAAAACCAAAATTACACAATATCTTTCTACAAATCCAGCACTACAAAGGATAATAAATGGTAAAGCCCAACATAAGGAGGCAAGCTATACCCTAGAAGAAGCAAGAAACTAATCGTCTTGGCAACAAAACAAAGAGAAGAAAGGCACACAAACATAACCTCATATCCAAATATGAATATAACAGGAAGCAATAATCACTATTCCTTAATATCTCTCAACATCAATGGCCTCAACTCCCCAATAAAAAGACATAGATTAACAAACTGGATACGCAACGAGGACCCTGCATTCTGCTGCCTACAGGAAACACACCTCAGAGACAAAGACAGACATTACCTCAGAGTGAAAGGCTGGAAAACAATTTTCCAAGCAAATGGTCAGAAGAAGCAAGCTGGAGTAGCCATTCTAATATCAAATAAAATCAATTTTCTACTAAAAGTCATCAAAAAAGATAAGGAAGGACACTTCATATTCATCAAAGGAAAAATCCACCAAGATGAACTCTCAATCCTAAATATCTATGCCCCAAATACAAGGGCACCTACATACGTAAAAGAAACCTTACTAAAGCTCAAAACACACATTGCACCTCACACAATAATAGTAAGAGATTTCAACACCCCACTCTCATCAATGGACAGATCATGGAAACAGAAATTAAACAGAGACGTAGAAAGACTAAGAGAAGTCATGGGCCAAATGGACTTAACAGATATTTATAGAACATTCTATCCTAAAGCAAAAGGATATACCTTCTTCTCAGCTCCTCATGGTACTTTCTTAAATTGACCATATAATTGGTCAAAAAACGGGCCTCAACAGGTACAGAAAGATAGAAATAATCCCATGCGTGCTATCAGACCACCACGGCCTAAAACTGGTCTTCAATAACAATAAGGGAAGAATGCCCACATATACGTGGAAATTGAACAATGCTCTACTCAATGATAACCTGGTCAAGGAAGAAATAAAGAAAGAAATTAAAGACTTTTTAGAATTTAGTGAAAATGAAGGTACAACATACCCAAACTTATGGGACAGAATGAAAGCTGTGCTAAGAGGAAAACACATAGCGCTGAGTGCCTGCAGAAAGAAACAGGAAAGAGCATATGTCAGCAGCTTGACAGCACACCTAAAAGCTCTAGAACAAAAAGAAACAAATACACCCAGGAAGAGTAGAAGGAAGGAAATAATCAAACTCAGAGCTGAAATCAACCAAGTAGAAACAAACAGGACCATAGAAAGAATCAACAGAACCAAAAGTTGGTTCTTTGAGAAAATCAACAAGATAGATAAACCCTTAGCCAGACTAACAAGAGGACACAGAGAGTGTATCCAAATTAACAAAATCAGAAATGAAAAGGGAGACATGACTACAGATTCAGAGGAAATTCAAAAAATCATCAGATCATACCATAAAAGCCTATATTCAACAAAATTTGAAAATCTACAGGAAATGGACAATTTCCTAGACAGATACCAGGTAACGAAGTTAAATCAGGAATAAATAAACCAGTTAAACAACCCCATAACTCCTAAGGAAATAGAAGCAGTCATTACAGGTCTCCCAACCAAAAAGAGCCCAGGTCCAGACGGGTTTAGTGCAGAATTCTATCAGACCTTCATAGAAGACCTCATACCAATATTATCCAAACTATTTCACAAAATTGAAACAGATGGAGCACTACCGAATTCCTTCTACGAAGCCACAATTACTCTTATACCTAAACCACACAAAGACCCAACAAAGAAAGAGAACTTCAGACCAATTTCCCTTATGAATATCGACGCAAAAATACTCAATAAAATTCTGGCAAACCGAATCCAAGAGCACATCAAAACAATTATCCAGCATGACCAAGTTGGCTTCATCCCAGGCATGCAGGGATGGTTTAATATGCGGAAAACCATCACCGTGCTCCATTATATAAACAAACTGAAAGAACAAAACCACATGATCATTTCATTAGATGCTGAGAATCAACAACAAAACCACATGATCATTTCATTAGATGCTGAGAAAGCATTTGACAAAATTCAACACCCCTTCATGATAAAAGTCCTGGAAAGAATAAGAATTCAAGGCCCATACCTAAACATAGTAAAAGCCATATACAGCAAACCAGTTGCTAACATTAAACTAAATGGAGAGAAACTTGAAGCAATCCCACTAAAATCAGGGACTAGACAAGGCTGCCCACTCTCTCCCTACTTATTCAATATAGTTCTTGAAGTTCTAGCCAGAGCAATCAGACAACAAAAGGAGGTCAAGGGGATACAGATCGGAAAAGAAGAAGTCAACATATCTCTATTTGCAGATGATATGATAGTATATTTAAGCAATCCCAAAAGTTCCACCAGAGAACTACTAAAGCTGATAAACAACTTCAGCAAAGTGGATGGGTATAAAATTAACTCAAATAAATCAGTAGCCTTCCTCTACACAAAAGAGAAACAAGCTGAGAAAGAAATTAGGGAAATGACACCCTTCATAATAGACCCAAATAATATAAAGTACCTCGGTGTGACTTTAACCAAGCAAGTAAAAGATTTGTGCAATAAGAACTTCAAGACTCTGAAGAAAGAAATTGAAGAAGACCTCAGAAGATGGAAAGATCTCCAATGCTCATGGATTGGCAGGATTAATATAGTAAAAATGGCCATTTTACCAAAAGCGATCTACAGATTCGATGCAATCCCCATCAAAATGCCAATCCAATTCTTCAAAGAGTTAGACAGAACAATTTGCAAATTCATCTGGAATAACAAAAAACCCAGGATAGCTAAAGCTATCCTCAACAATAAAAGGACTTCAGGGGAATCACTATCGCTGAACTCAAGCAGTCTTACAGAGCAATAGTGATAAAACTGCATGGTATTGGTACAGAGACAGACAGATAGACCAATGGAATAGAATTGAAGACCCAGAAATGAACCCACACACCTATAGTCACTTGATTTTTGACAAAGGAGCCAAACCCATCCAATGGAAAAAAGATAACATTTTCAGCAAATGGTGCTGGTTCAACTGGAGGGCAACATGTAGAAGAATGCAGATCGATCCATGCTTATCACCCTGTACAAAGCTTAAGTCCAAGTGGATCAAGGACCTCCACATCAAACCAGACACACTCAAACTAATAGAAGAAAAACTAGGGAAGCATCTGGAGCACATGGGCACTGGAAAAAATTTCCTGAACAAAACACCAATGGCTTATGCTCTAAGATCAAGAATTGACAAATGGGATCTCATAAAACTGCAAAGCTTCTGTAAGGCAAAGGACACTGTGGTTAGGACAAAATGGCAACCAACAGATTGGGAAAAGATCTTTACCAATCCTACAACAGATAGAGGCCTTATATCCAAAATATACAAAGAACTCAAGAAGTTAGACCGCAGGGAAACAAATAACCCTATTAAAAAATGGGGTTCAGAGCTGAACAAAGAATTCACAGCTGAGGAATGCCGAATGGCTGAGAAACACCTAAAGAAATGTTCAACATCTTTAGTCATAAGGGAAATGCAAATCAAAACAACCCTGAGATTTCACCTCACACCAGTGAGAATGGCTAAGATCAAAACTCAGGTGACAGCAAATGCTGGCAAGGATGCAGAGAAAGAAGAACACTCCTCCATTGTTGGTGGGTTTGCAGACTGGTACATCCATTCTGGAAATCAGTCTGGAGGTTCCTCAGAAAATTGGACATTGAACTGCCTGAGGATCCAGCTATACCTCTCTTGGGCATATACCCAAAAGATGCCCCAACATATAAAAAAGACACGTGCTCCACTATGTTCATCGCAGCCTTATTTATAATAGCCAGAAGCTGGAAAGAACCCAGATGCCCTTCAACAGAGGAATGGATACAGAAAATGTGGTACATCTACACAATGGAATATTACTCAGCTATCAAAAACAATGCCTTTATGAAATTCATAGCCAAATGGTTGGAACTGGAAAATATCATCCTGAGTGAGCTAACCCAATCACAGAAAAACACACATGGTATGCACTCATTGATAAGTGGCTATTAGCCCAAATGCTTGAATTACCCTAGATGCCTAGAACAAATGAAACTCAAGACGGATGATCAAAATGTGAATGCTTCACTCCTTCTTTAAAAGGTCAACAAGAATACCCTTGGCAGGGAAGAGAGAGGCAAAGATTAAAACAGAGACTGAAGGAACACCCATTCAGAGCCTGCCCCACATGTGACCCATACATATACAGCCACCCAATTAGACAAGATGAATGAAGCAAAGAAGTGAAGACCGACAGGAGCCGGATGTAGATCGCTCCCGAGAGACACAGCCAGAATACAGCAAATACAGAGGCGAATACTAGCAGCAAACCACTGAACTGAGAATAGGACCCCCGTTGAAGGAATCAGAGAAAGAACTGGAAGAGCTTGAAGGGGTACGAGACCCCATATGTACAACAATGCCAAGCAACCAGAGCTTCCAGGGACTAAGCCACTACCTAAAGACTATACATGGACTGAACCTGGACTCTGACCTCATAGGTAGCAATGAATATCCTAGTAAGAGCACCAGTGGAAGGGGAAGCCCTGGGTCCTGCTAAGACTGAACCCCCAGTGAACTAGACTGTTGGGGGGAGGGCGGCAATGGGGGGAGGGTTGGGAGGGGAACAGCCATAAGGAAGGGGAGGGTGGAGGGGGATGTTTGCCCGCAAACCGGGAAAGGGAATAACACCCGAAATGTATATAAGAAATACTCAAGTTAATAAAAAAAGAAAGAAATTGCTATAAAGTTCACCGGGGGAAATGCGTTTATTACATATTAATGGAATTTTAATTGCTAACTTTATGGGGAGGGTCGAATCTTTTAAATTAAAAATCAGTTACAATGTTTTAAGCCCCTTGTCACATTGCCTGTGGCTTTTTGTTGCCCTTTGCATTTCACATTTTCACTCTAGCAAGCCAGTTTGAAGCAACTGGTTTGGAAGATCAAAGCTCTCCCACCCCACACGCTTTCAATCAAGAAGAGACTGCACTCTTTCCTTACCCAAAAATACTATAAATAAGTGCTTAATGTCCCATAGGATTTTATAATCTCAGAGTCTCCCTATGTACTAGATCCAACGAATATTTCTTATATATGTGCAAGATTCCCTGAGACAGAAATGACGAAGAACAAGGCCTGCTTTCTGCTTTGAAGGATCCTCTTACTTCATTGAAGACCAAATGCTCAGATTATTATTTTTCTTTAAAAAGAGAGAAATCACAGACAAATGTTTTACCTAGACTCAATTCTAAGATTCAGACATTGATGGTTGCCAGGAAGAAGACAGCAAGATAAATATTAATAGTCTTTTCATAATTCTACCAAATGGAACTGAAATCCTTCCATCCCCAAAACACTATTAACACCTCAGTATGAACAACCCACTTTTAAGATTATATGATTTTATATCCACAAGAATGCTACTATACCTGAAATTCTATAGGTGAAAGGCTTTTCTAGACCCCTTTAATGTAACATTAAGTAAAATTTCTGCCTTTGTGTGTCCAGAGCAGGAACTTAAGATTCTTCAGGGGCATTGCTCAGAGCTTGGCATGGTTGGTTTAAAAAAAAGAGTCAAGGGCAGGTGGACCCACCCCCAACAGAGTACAAGGCAGGCTGTGTCCTGCTAGCATGTGCGTCTGAAGTCTCCTGTCTTATTTGTTCTCATTGGGATGTGGATTACGATGCATTGCCTACTTGAAATGTATTATTTTGAAATGACAAGATCAGCTTAATGCATTGGATTTTACATACTTTCATTTTTAAGCCCATTTTGCAGGCTTAGAAACTAAGAAGAAAGGAAAAAAAATCTGAACAGCACTCTGCCATCAAGGAGGATTTTTCAGAACACCACCCCCTGCAAGGATGATCATTTTCTTCCAGACCTGAGAGAAATGGGGCTGAGGGAAGAGAAGGGTAGACAGGGATAAAGAAATAGGAAAGATAGACATTAGAGATTTAAAGTCCTAACATGAGTAAGTAAATCCCTGCTTGTGAGACAGTCAGTGACAAGGTTCCATGTTGGCCTCTGGTGTGCCTGTGTTAGAGTCATAGGAGGAAGTACGTTTTTGAAGTATATATAAGCTTCTATGTACTGATTCCATCCTGCTTAACATACGTGTATATATAGAAGTTTATCTTTAAACATGATTCGGGAGTCTCTATTCACTCCCAGCACTCAATCATTCTGAATGATGATGAAGCATGCTGACCCACCAGCATTGTTTGTACGGGACGGTCATTTTCATTTTTATTTTTTATTATATGAGAATGTCTTGAGATAGAAGTAACGAAATGGCTCAGTGACGAAGAGCATTTGCTGCCTTTACACAGACTCAGATTTCAGTTCTCAGCACACACAAGAGGCTCACTGTCACCTGTAACTCCAACTCCAAGAAATTACATGCTATTGTTTGGCCCTTATAGACACCCACATAGACGCATAAATAAAATAAGTTAAAAATATTACAAATGTCTTTTTATTTTATTAGGTCATTTTTTAAAAAAAATTGTCATTCTAACGCAAGGAGTTTAACTTATAATTAACGCTTAGTAATTAGTGCATAAACATTTTGTTCATTTGCTCTAAAATTCATTCCGCTCGATAATGAAAAGATTTCTCTTTTGTCCTTCAGGAATCACCTCTGTATAATGTGGCTCTTACCCTTAAGGAAGGCTCTCTAAATGAGAAAGGGAGTCTCCTCATTTAATTTGATACATCAGGTCATCATCAAAATATTTATTTCCTGATCTTCCCACACACAAGGTGAATAAAGGTTAATGACCATGGAAAGGGAAAATAATTAAGGATGGATATGTATATAATAAAAATGCAAAACAAATCAAAATAAATAAAGTTTATTGTGACTATTAGGTTAAGATGTCTTGATACTCTAGTCATAAAGTGATTTTTTTTCCTTCTCTTATTGGATGGACAGAGGAACTACAATGCACACTGAAGCACTTACATACACAAGTAAGGAATGTTACGAAGATGAGAATAAAGGGCACATAGTTGCCCAGGAGTTCTACAATTCTTTATCTTCATGAAGGAATACTGTAACAAATAAGGCTTCTTTGTCATTTTAGTCCAATTTTGCTCAGCAAATTATTTGATTGGGTCAGACTTGTTGAATCAGTTATTTTTTTAACTAATCATCTCTCAGCTCAAGAAATTAAATCAAACAATGGCACTACAAAATGCTATTCATAAAACTTTTGAATTAAGTCTAGAAATACGTTGCCCAGGGTTTTTGGAGGCATACTTACAAAATACTCAGGGGTCCAGACTCCTATTTAACAATTGGTTGTATCTTCAGTTCTTTCTTCTGCTCCTCTGTTTCTCCATTGGGCCGCTGCTTCTGCTCTGGGCCTTTCTAACAGGTTCATTTAAATTAGCAGGATGAAGAAAGGCAGGGAAAGGTGACATGAGTCCTCCCTCTGGAAAGCACCCTTAGATATTACAAATGATCTTTTCAACCTGTTTTATTAGCCACATTAGTCACCTGACAGTCTCTTTAGAGCTTTCTTTCTATAAACACTACAATCATTTTTCCATGAATTTCAATCACAGGTGATTGTGGGGCTCAGATCATGGATCCTAAAGGCATGGAGCCCCAGAGGGTTGAATACTTTGTCCTGAAGGAAAAGTGCTCAGAGGTAAGTTCTTTCTGCCTGTATTCCAAATGCTTCCAGGTTCTAAGAAGTCCAGTCTCTAAGTTAGAACTCATTTGTCTGAAACATATTTTGCCCACTGGAACCAGTCTCCTAGATTTGTGACGTCAAACTCTGCCTTGCCCAACTTAGGAACTGTTGGTTTGAAATTCTCTACCTTCTCTGTATGAGAGTATATACTAAGATCTGTTTCTAGAGAGTTTGTCCCCTATCCAGGACAATAGGAAAACTGAGAGAGTCCAGGAAGACTCTGGAAGGATAGGTCTTTCAGGGCTTTCATGTCAATTAACTATTCTATACGCAGATCATTCATCACCGTCTACATCGCTGTCCAATTTTTATTCTATATAAAAATTGAAAATGGTCCGTTCAACCTTCTTTCTTCATATTTTCATTTCTTGTGCAAAACTTTGATCGGTTTTATCTTCTTGTCGTCTTTTTTTAGCCTTTCTCCAGTCTTTAGAAGGAGGGAGAAAGGTATCATATTTTTCAATCTCTACCCTAAAATACATTTAATATATCCCTAAAATATAATGAAAAACTTGGTGCGGTTCATCTCACATGGGAATAACATAATCCAACCTTTAAAGCACTTTAAAACAGAAATCTTTAAATACTGTTCCCCAAAGAATTGCTTGTATGTTTTTTCTGTGGAGTTTCTTGAATGAGACTAAACACCCCACAAAAAAGCTTTTCCTAAAGAAACTGAATATAGAAATGAATTCATTTTCCATAAAGTACTAAGTATATATATGAATGTAATAGATGGGAGACTGTCCAAAATCACCCTTAGAAGAAAACAGGGCATTTGCCCCACTGTTTCCTAGAAAATTAGTTCTAGGGAATGTGGACATTGCACCCTTGATTAGCTTGACTTTCTTCTAGCAACTAGAGACTTTGGTAGAAGAGATATGGGATTTTATACTCCTGCAGGAGGACAGAGCCCAAATAAGTAATTAACTGTAATTGTAATTAATTAGAGAAGACACACGTGGAGTGCAAAGAGAACATATGAAAATGTTTAACCATGTCAAAGATTTTTGGAAGAAAAAGTCCGTAGGAAAAAAACCCACGAAATTTATGAAAGCACTTACCATAGTAAGCTCATTAATACTTTAGTGTAAGCTAAAGTAAATATAGAAAAAGTGACCAAAACTTTCAGGGTGTCTGCAAGAGTGAACATTGGTGACTAATTTTTTCACTCAGCTTACACCAATCAACATTTCGTCATGCCTTTGCTTATAAGAGAAAAAAAACTTTGATTGTTAAAAAGTAGACCTTCTACTAGAGAAACAGTGGTGGAAACATAGTCAAATGTGTTATTTTCTCTTTGTTAGAACTAATGTTATACTCTTGGGGAAGTCTTGGCACAATAGTCATAGAACAAAGACTGACAGAAGAATTGCTAGCTTGATGGGCATTTTATCAAGCAGCACCCAAACTCATAAGCTCAATTTTTAACTTATTTATGTGTGTGCATGTATGTGTTTTTACATGCATGAATGCATGAGTGTCAGAGCACAACTTGTAGAAATTGTTTTCTCTTCCATGTGTATTGGAATTGCTGAAAATTGAACCCTGGTCCTTTAAAATAACACCTAATGCTCATAACTGCAGAGCCACGTCCCCAGCCTCTACAGTGATTTAAAAAGTACTTTATTTAATACTCGTATATGCATGCAATGTGCTGGGTTCAAATGTACCCTTCAATATCTTGTTATGTCTTTTCCTAAAAATTTGGCCAGGTACGATAGGAACGAAGAAATGGCAAGCACTGAAGAGTTAACAAAGATCTCTATGGAAAAGCTGGGATTGGATGGGCTGTGCTCTATCAGAAGGCTCTTTTACTTTTTTTTAGATTTTTTTATCTTTATTAACTTGGGTATTTCTTATTTACATTTCAATTGTTATTCCCTTTCCTGGTTTCCAGGACAAAATCCCCCTAACCCCTCCCCCTCCCCTTCTATATGGGTGTTCCCCTCCCCATCCTCCCCCTATTACGATCCTCCCCCCAACAATCATGTTCACTGGGGGTTCAGTCTTGGCAGGACCCAGGGCTTCCCCTTCCACTGGTGCTCTTACTAGGATATTCATTGCTACCTATGAGGTCAGAGTCCAGGGTCAGTCCATGTATAGTCTTGGGTAGTGGCTTAGTCCCTGGAAGCTCTGGTTGCTTGGCATTGTTGTTCATATGGGGTCTCGAGCCCCTTCAAGCTCTTCCAGTCCTTTCTAAGATTCCTCAGTTCAGTAGTTTGCTGCTGGCATTCGCCTATGTATGTGCTGTATTCTGAGAAGGCTCTTTTAACACTATGCAGAAACATAAAAGAGTTTCTTAAGTACAGCATAAGGAGAGGGACTAGACTAGTCTTGGTGGGAGGTCTCTGCAGGGAAACAGCCTCAGTTTCCCTCTATACTTTGGAGGAGGTAGTAGACCTGGCCTTTTTTTTCATACACTGTCAATATTTTCACTCAAAGTAGGGGAAGGCTCTGGTATTCCCTGGAGCCTAACACCTTAAAGGCTTTGCTTTTACCATGGGTCTGAGGCAGTGGGGTTCTTTTTTTTTTTAATACTAACATTTTTAGTAAGAATGTGTCACATAGTGTTTGTTTATCTTGTACATTATGATGTTTTGAAGGATATGTATGTAATCAGCACACATAACTAGTTAGCAAATGTATTAGTTCATATATTTCTCTTGTGGAGATAGCACTGAACATCAATTCTTTGCACTTTTTCAAGAATAAATCATTATTAAATTTAAAAAGATTTTGTTGTTTTTCTCCAAATAATATTTTATTACAATTTTTGTTTTCATATTTCTAAAAACAATCCACTGATGGTATTATCTGGTCTTTGCCAGATTACTCTTTCTAAAGAAATTATACACATGACCCCTCTGCAGAGAGTGGCAACAAACAGTACTGAAAAAAAATTAGAAACTGTGAAACGGACAAAGCTCCCTCCAGCTTCTTCTGTAAGGAGCTCATGTTTCTGAGAGAGTAAAAATTAAAGCCACAAACTATACAGTGGACAAAGAAGTCCATCAAGTTATGCGACCTAGTGCAATAGGGTGGGGAGGGGCAGTGGGGTTCTTGGTATGACTATGGTCTTGTCAATAGAACTTATTCATTGAAGAGTTCTTTGACTTTCCACATCAGCCTCCATTCTGTCCCCTCTGACTCATATTCAGTATTCTCGTATTTTTCCTCCTCTACCTGCTAACTTGATGCCTCCTCTCTCTCTCTGTCTGACTCTTTCAATCTCTTTCTCATTTTTTAGTTCTTAGTCCATTGAGTACATGGCTATCTTCTCTCAGCCTACACACCTATAAAACTCTGCTTCTGCCTCCCAAAGCAGCCATCAAGGTAAGATGTGGGGTGGTGTTTAAGGTAAAGGGTAAAGGGAAAGAAAGATCGAAGAATGTTGTGTCATTCCCTTAGTTGCTGAGATATCAGGGGCTGTCTCAGAGGGAACATCCAAGTGAACACATGTCACTAGCAAAAATATAGTGAATTGAACTCAATATCATATTATTCCGAACAATATGGTATAGTACCGTAACAGTATCGTACAGTGTAATACTAGGTAATAACGATAATGAGAATGCATCGGACATGTTTCAGTAGCTTTTCTTTAAAGACTGGTAGAGTACTTTGAATATACAGGTCAATTATTGGTGCCATCCAATTTAACATAAACAACTAGTGGCGCAGTGAGACGCAGGAAATAAATCAAATCATAAAGATAAAACAGGAGACTGAGAGAAATGCCCCTTCCAGTGTCATGTAAGAAAACTAATGATTAAATTAATTATTTTAATTAATTTTTTTTACAAAAGTATTAAAAGGAAAACTGATGGTCCTTCCAGACCAGAAGATGAACCATCCATGTACCTGGCTCACAGAAGGATGACTGCAGCGCCATCAGATGGAAGAAACTGCCGTACTTCAGCCAGCAGCCATATCAAGGCCAGCAATATCTGCTTCAAGCTCCAGTGGGTGTGGGAGCCCAGGTAGTCCTGAGTGAATTGTAAGAGAGGATGGATTTCTGAGCAGCTATGTGTAGAGTTGATACAGGCACAGGCGTGTCAAGGATCAGTGTTTAAGACCCATGGAAAAAGGACAAACTTCCAGCCCAGGCCACGCTCAGAGAAATGACAAAGCCTTTGCTGGTCTGAGCAGGAGTGCTACTGTCAGGCTACAGCTTTAGAAAGAGACTCTGCTCCAGTTGTTGAGGGATCCACATGGAGACTGAGCTCCATGTCCGCTGCATATGTGCCGGAGGCCTCATTGTAGTCCGGCTGTGTCCTTTGGTGGCTGGTTCAGCCTCTGAGAGCTCCAAGAATCTACGTTTGTTGTCTCTGTTGGTCCTCCTGTGGGGTTCCCATCCCCTTCAGGACCTTCGGTTCTTTCCACAATTCTTCCATAAAAGTCCCCGACCTCCATCCAATATTTGGCTGTGGGTATCTGGGTCTGTTTCAGCCATCTGCTGGATAGAGCCTCTCGGAGGACAATTATGCCAGCCTTCTGTTTGTAAGCATTACAGAGTCTCAATAATGTCAGAGATTGGTGCTTGCCTGTGGGATGAATTTCAAGTTGGACTATTTAGTGGTTGAGCATTCCTTCAGCTTCTTTTCCTTCTTTGTCCCAGCATTTCTTTGAGACAGAAAAAATTGGGGGTCAAAAGATTTGAGGGTTGGTTGGCCTTTATCCCTCCTCTGGGGGTCCTGCTTGACTTTAGGATGTGGCCTTTTCAGTTTCCATGTCCTCAGTGTTAGTCATCTAGGCTATAGTCACCCATATTGTCTATTGGGAGGCTCCCAGAGACCTTCTAACACTAGCTACCAACTCTTCTTTTTCTGTATAAAATCATGTAATAATCAGGCTGAGATTTCAAGTGGTTGAATTGTTGGATTGGTGTGCTTCATCAAACACGTCACATGCCTCTTAATACCAGTTTTTCTTCACATATGTGAGATGTGCTCTCTTCAGTCCCTTGCCACCCAAGTCCATTCAAATCCCAGACATACTGGATGGAGCAAGAGGCCTTATTCTCACTGAGTGTGATGTATGCAGCTGATCTCTCATAATATTTTGGTATACTCAAGTCTATCTAGAACCTAGAGGAAACCCATGTGTCATTTTTCTAAACCAGTATAATTTCTAACTCTCATCCCTCATAGGAGAAGTTGTTTTTTATTGTAGGAGATGGAGCCCATTGCAGAAATAAACAACTTCTCAAAATATGAGTTCTCAGAGAACAACTTACCATGGAGTTCCTAGCCCCAAATATCAGCTCTAAAACACAACCCTTATACCTAAAGCTCAAAGAACATCACTGCAAAGATAGGTGGAAAAAATGAGAGACCCGAAGACTGGGATGTCTGTTGTGAAATAGTATTTTTCTGCACATGATAATGAGGAGAAGGGGGAGCACCCCTCCTGGGTATATACCACATCTGGCCATATCAAGGCACTGGGTTTCTTAGCATTTAGCCCTAGAGAGAGGAGAAGCCAAAGCCTCAACAAACCTTTAGTGGGAGGGTCTAATGAGAACTTTACTCTCTGAGTTTTCAGTCATGACTGTGTAAGAGGTAAAAATGTATTGGCGATGCAGCTAACAGCTAGTTGCCACAGTACCTCTGAGTCACTTACACTTCACAAGTAATCTCAAAATAATCGATGGTTCCCCATTCTAGACGCTAATGGAATACTTCTCTTTGGTTTATATCTTCTCTATCCAGGGTGAAAAGGACATTTTTTTTACTTCTATTATTGTTTTAAAACCACCAAAATTTCACTGCTCATAACTTTCATTTTTTGCCTCAATTCTCCTATTGTGGTCATGAAATTTCTGTCCTAATGTAGTCAAATCAGTCCCAACATAGACTGAAAGAGTAATACAATAATAAGAAATACATAGAATAGAAAGAATACATAGAAAGAAATAGTAATACAATAATAAGCCATAAACAGAGATCCTTTTGTGATAAATTAAAAGTGCTCAACCAAGACTGTCAGAAAATAGCTTTGGAAGAACTTACATTATTTTAAAGGAAAGACAATAGGACATAAATATTGAATTAGTAACAAGCAACTTCCACAAAGTTTGACTTGGCAGTAAGAATTTCTAAGTTCTGGTTTTACCGTATAATTGGAGTGTTAGAGCATTTACTTTCATAATAGAGGTATGACTTATTTTTAAAAGCCTAAAACTTGTCAAGCAATGACATCTTCCTGGATCTGTGCATGGCATTTCCCATTTGTCACCTCGTTTAATCTTTATACCATGCCTGACATAGAGGCCATCATTATTGACATTTCACTGGTTAATAACAGGATGTGAAAGTCCCTTCATTTGATGGGCAGGGAAAGCCTATTTCAAGTTCAAGTCATCAGGCCCACTATGCATTTAAGAATAAAATCTAAGTGAGAAGAAACTGTAAGGGAAAGGACTTTCTCCTGAGGGGCATATCTTTTCTATACAGAAAGAGAAGACTTTCCCAATAGACTTCCGCTTAACCTTGCATCAGCCAGAACTGGGTCATGGGTAACACTAATTGCAAGGGAGAGGAGGAACCGAAACTGACACTACATTTATTTGTCCTTCCCCTCTTCCACTGAAGGCTGGAAGTCAGCACCAAAAGGCAAAGAGCTGTGCAATTGTGGCCACACACTCGGCTATTTTTCTAGTTTTTATGAGGAGTTAGAGAAAGGACAGAAGGAACAGAAGGGGTTTGCAACTCCATATGAAGAACAACAATATCAACCAATCAGACCCCACAGAGCTCCCAGGGACTAAACCACCAATCCTGGAGAGACCCATAGCTCCAGGCCGCATAAGCAGCAGAGGATGGCATTGTCTGGCATCAATGGGAGGAGAAGCCCTTGGTCCTGTGAAGGTTCATTTTCCCCAGTGTAGGGGAATGCCGGAGTGTTGAGGTTGGAGTGGGTGGATGGGAGGGGGAGCATCCTCATAGAAGCAGAAGGAGGGGGAGATGGGAGGGGGGAACCAATAAAGGGGATAACATAAATTTAAATACATAAACTATCCAATAAAAAATGATGACGAATAATGACAGTTTCCTGGCTACTGCAAATCACTCTGTGTGACTGCATCCTTTACCGAAGATCAGCACAGTGTACAGTATAGATGAGAAGAAAATACCTCTTGAAAACAAAGGGAGCAACCACGTGTTTGAAACTTAGAGAGTTGGATCTGGGAAAGAGGAAGTAGAGCCTGGGATGTGTCTGGAAAGGGGTGTGGCTAGAGCAGCTTTGGTTACAGCCTCCTGAGAGCATACACCATTAAGGGTGGTGTGGGATGGGGGCTCACTTAGGCTTCGCCCTCGCTCCTTTACTATGGGAGAATGTTAACTGTTAAGTACATGGCTTTTTAAGTCTCCCTTGTAATTAAACTTATATGTGTGACTCAGTTCTGTCTATTGTAAGGTCAAGGGACAATCTTTTGGGGGGAAAAAGTTTCTCCTTCTAAATAAAAAGTTGAGTTCTTTCTCCTATATCATTTTAACGTACTTCAATGTTGACATACTACCTAAATGCATCATAGATCCGTTATGACCAAAAAGAGCACTGGAAGACTAGCAGCTGTCACCCTTCTCCACAAACTCTTCTGTGTTTAAACTTTTGGTCAGCTGTTCGATGTTGCCGCACTAATTATTTTCTAATTAACACATATGCCATGCTATCTTTCTTCTTTCCAGAAATAGGATTATGCCTTGAGTATATTTCAGAGGTACGTGACATTCAAGGTAGCGAGATTTCTCGTTGGAAATTCCCAATGCCCACATGAAGTGTGTGCAGCCCCTGCAACTATGTCTTAGAGACAATAGATGATTCTCCTATGCCAGAGATGCCAGGGCCACCGGCTCATCTAATTCTTTGCTTGATGCTGTCATTTCTTCTGGGATCTTCCGAGTCCTCCCTTCTGAACTGAGGCCTTGCTATGAGGTTTTCCTGCTTCCCTATGACCTCTTGGTTTTTGTTTGTTTGTTTATTTGTTTTGTTTTGCACTTGTTGTTACACCTCAAGACTCAGGTCAGCTTATATTACGCTATTGATTGTTTTCCTGTAATCATTTGTTTATGTGGATGTATAGCACTAAGCTATGAGCTCTTTGAGGTCAGGAATCAGGTCATAGATACTTGATATTACACCAGCTTATCAATAACATTTTTATTAAATTGATTAATAATTGATTTTATTAAACTGATTAATAATTTTTTCTCCTTTAAAACATTACTCTTACCACTATTTTACATGTATTCTTTCTTATTCTATCATTCAGTGGGATGCTACTTAGAGGCAAGAATTGTGTTTAACTCATCTTTGTGTCTTACAGATAGATATTCTCAAGCAAACTCACGCTGGACAGATTGAATTGCACTCCTAGTACATTAGGCATATCTTAATCACCATGTTAATTGCTATCTCCCCTGTGGGATGGAGGAAGGGACCAAAGGGGGTTGAAATAGAACTATCCAGTTCACTGAAGTAGACTTTTCTTTTTAATCTACAATTTTAAGTCAAAAGTGAGAAAATATAATTCTCTCAACAAGGGAAAAGCAGATCACATATTCCCTGATTCAGAAGTAGTTGAAGGATGTAGAACTAGTATCTGTTTTCAAGAACTTTCCAGTCTCTCCCCTCTAGTAGACAATCTGACACAAGTGCAATTTAATAAGTTAATTGCAGCGTGTGATTGACAGAGGCAGGGGACAATGTCTGATGTGAGGGTTTCTCGACAAAAATTATGATAATAACTAAGGATCCTATTATTTCATTAAGGGCTCTATGGCTTGGCTGGAGCACAGCAAGACTTTCACAGAATCTACCTTAGACATGATTGATATCAAGCCTGTGTTCATCTCTTATGTCACCAAACCACGAATAGGGAAAATGTCTATCGGGATCAGCTTGAAGCTTAACTCTTCTGAGCCTAAAGGTCTGTTGTGGAGACAAGATCACCCGGGATCAGCTAGAAACTGTCACATCCCCTGTCAGAGTTATTTAGCAGCAGGGATGTAAGAAGTAAGCAATTTTGATGTACTCCAGATTCTAAACAAACAAAACGAAAGGTCCGGAAGAATTTCCATCACAAAATAAAAGAACATGAATAAGTACATTTATTTTATTAAAGAAAAGTAACATTTTAAAAATGGCCTTAAGGGAAATAAAAGCTTGTTTTTTAAAAAAAAATTATTTTCTGAAATGGAACTGAAAATAGAGCTGTGCATTAAAGATGCATCTGTATATTTCAAAGCCACGTAGTAGCAAATGCATGCAGCTTCTCAAAGAATGCATTTGCATCCTTTTCAAACGTTAGACCGCCATTTAAAATAGTGTAAGCTTATAGTAAATGTATTTTTTTAATATTTGGGATTTAAAGTTCTTTAATTAAGTAAATAGTAACCTTGAAAGCAGTGATTCTAAAATGAATTTCCTGTATATCGATTTTCAGTAAACTACTGGGATTTAATAGTTTTTAGATTTAAACATTTATTGAAGAAAGTATTAGATGTAAAATTGATGAATTTAAAAAAAATACTTTCGATATATTAAAGTCAAGTCTTTTTCCAAATAAACATGAGGAAAAGATCCTGTTGAGAGTAAAAATGACTAGTTATACTAAAAAGTCTCCCCTCCAAGTGGAAATAACTCACACTACACGATGCAGCAAAGATAGTCTTCTGTTCACCTAACCTAAACATTTACAGGAACTGATTTATTCACGGTTGAAAATCAAGTCTATTGCAGTTCAGATAATTTCTCTGCATTAGGAAAAATGAATAAATTAAAAGTGTGCTTCAGCAATGGAGTCCCTGTAAGCTGAGAGCCTGCGAGCTCCGTAAAAGATGTCAAACCTGCTGATAGCTAACAGAGCCGACTCCGAGTTTGTGTATCTCGGTCCATCCACCTTTCCATCAGGCAGTTCCGTGTGCAAATAGAAAAGCAGCTCTCTAATTAATCAAAGTCAGATGTGCCCGAACGCCTGGAGTTGCTGCTGATCCTTGTCCCAGCTTCTCCCATGTTCTCACTCAATGTTTTTACCTTGAAAACTTCTGCTCTGAGCTGGGAATGCCTGAAGGGCTTGCACGGTGAGTCAATGTGAAATTATCTCAGCGGGAAGAAGTTGCTTTTCAGCTTAAATGATTTAAGGCAGCAATTTTTCACACTCTCAAACTCTGACAAACGCCCAGATTGCCTCTCATGTCTGACTTCAAAATATTCAAAGAAAAGCTATTTTTATTAAAAACACTCTAGAGAAAATTGTATGTCACTTGTTCTCTGATATAACTTCATTTCTCCTGACAGTGACAATTTTCACCTCAGTACAATTTCTTTATTTTTTCCAAAGCTAATTCTGCTTAATATTAGTATTTATACAAACTCATATCAACTTGTCTCTGTGAAATATTCAAGGGTGTCAGGTAAATGTTGCTCACTGCCATTCATCTTCTTTGGGTGTTCAAAATGATCAATCGATTTAAAAAAAAAAACTGCACTCACTTTAGCTGTTATTGTTTTATTTGTAAGGGGGCTTAACAACTTCTAAAACCCTTTATTTGACAAACCCGTGTCTGCAAACCGCGTGGAATTCTGAACTCGATGGCACATGTCTTTTGCCAAAGGTTGTAAAAGTTTACATCAATAAATCTATTTGTTCCGTGCCTTTAAGTCGCACAGGTACCTACCACGAGTGTTTTGTCTTACGCTGCTTACATGTTAATAAGATTATGGCGGGTGTCATACTCAGCGAAACGTCGCATTTGCTTTATTATGAATGCTGGCAGTGCAGAAACATCACATTATAATCACTTCAAAAGGAAAATAGATTCTGCATATTTTCATATGTGTTTATAATTCCACTAAACCTCAGTAGAATCAAAGTCAGTAGAGACAAGCATGACAGAAGGTTTCGCGTTCCGGAGAATGCTGGAAGCGTGGAGCGTTGATATGTAGCAGAATGGTTAATATGTATAAGGTTACTTGTGGCCTGTGACCTCAAAGCATATCTTCTGGCCTTATCGAAATTCCATGAGAAAAAGTAACCCACTAGCATGTGAATTTCTAACAAGTCATCTGGCGCTTTTTAAAAGGGTTAATTTTATTTTTATTTGTGAAGGTCCCAAGTAAAGTATTTATAAACACAATTTGAGTAATAACCACGTGTAGCATCTAGACTCTACGAGGCCGGCTCACACTTCTCATATATACACATCAGTTTCACGAAAGTATGCTTTCTACAGACCATGAGGGTTCGTTTCTAAACAAAACCAAGTCATTTCTATTTCATTTATATTCCTTACAAGAAAACCAGGGAAAGACTTACCTAACAGCCTCTACACACACTACTGGGGGCAGGTCAAGGAAGTACATCAAATCAAGCAGAGAAGGACATTTCATAAATTTCAATGGTGCCACAATGCCATGTGCAGCTCCTGTGTGAAAACCTGTCATCTTTGCATCTTTAAGTTACGATCTATTTCTCTGTTTTAAAGTAACAACTACTTTTATTTCATTAAGTTTCCGTGTTCTATTTATCATTAACTCAAAGACAGGAAGACTGATTCGAATTTTAAATATATGCTTCAAATTTTAAGTACAGGTTTAAACTTGAAAAAAATCTCAATAATGAAGGACTTTATGGGAAATTCGTGGGCATACATAAAATAAAAATCCATGATTACTTGATAACTTAACTCAAACAATTATTGAAAAGGCAAAATTTGCTGGAAAAAGAATTATTACCATAAGAATACACACACACACACACACACACTCACACAGAGACACATACACACACACACACACCTTTTTTACCATAAGAAAATAAGTAGTATATTATGAATTAAAATTCCCTTGATACATTAAAAAAGAAGTTGTAAACAAAGATTCAGGTACTGAGTTTTTATTTTTGCATTTTCAGGAGAAGATATGTTGTAATTTAGTTCAGAATTTTCATTTTTCAAAAAAACCAAAGACACTATAAAATCAAAATGCCAGGAATTGTTTGATTAAATGCTTTGTTTCTATTTTGTAGAAAACTCTATACAAGTAGAAGGAAGTAATAAATTTGCTTTCTTGCTAAAATATTTAAAACTTTATTTTAACATATCTTTATGACATTTTGTTATAGAAATAGTGCAGCTTTTACCTCTAAATACAATTATGATAGGTATGCTAATTAGACCATTATCGACCTAAAAATACTTCATATTAAATTTTATGTTTACATTTTATATGCCATTGTATAGTTTTATCATTTAGAAAATTAAGTTATTTTGTAAAAACATTTAGTTTACTAATTTAAGATTAAATGTGAAGTATTTCCAATTACTTATTTAAAAAATTTTGTTCATTTTAGAAGACTCATCAATGATAAAGTATAGAGAAAACGTGAATTTAATAAGATATTTTTGTATGTATTATTTGAGTTTTATATTACTATATTATATTGGCTGTTTTGGTAAAGTCATTTACTCTGGTATTTTGGCTTTCAATTATTTAAAAAATAATAGCATCTGTATTTTCCCTCTCTTTGGGCTTTTATTTTCTCCTTCAAAGTCAATGCCTCAGTGTTGTTCAGTAATTAGTTCTGTGATGTTTTAAAATGCCCATTTCGTAAAAATTGCAAATGTGATAGAACACACATATGCACACAGTTCTTAAATCCAGTGTAAAGATTAACTCCAGAGCACATTTTAAATACCCCTTTGAGTTTAGCTTTCTGATTCATTTTCAGTGTAACTACACCTGGGTATCTTTATATTTACATCTAGAGATGTAGGTGTATTATTATAAAAGTATCCATATAGAGAGATAGATTATAGAGATGCATTTAAACGTGATCTGTGCCAAATAGTCTCGTAGAGTGCTAAAAGCCAGAAGAGGGAGTGCGCATTAGTACATATTTATGTGGGCATCCTGTTTTATAAATTGAAACAAGCATAGATGTTGCTTATTGGCGAAAGGAAATAAGCTGTATTGAAATTCTTTCAGGGAAACATAATCGTCAAAAATGATATAAATCGTTACCACCTTTTCTAACACATTAACCGGAAATGCAGGCAAAGCCAAGGACCTGCGATGCCTCCTCATGTTTACGTTCCTAATCACCGTAGCATTCTTTACAGAAACAGTTATTCTTAAGACGATCAGGACAATACATCCTCATAGAGAGGAAATCGATTTAACAACAAAACTAGATTTATCTCTATTGATCGAGAGGCGTGGGGTGGAATTTTAGTGAATTATATCTGGTTCTCATTTCCCTGCAGAAATTTCCCAATGAAGCAGGAAAGACGGATTGCAGACTGCTGCATAAGCTTTTACATGCTACCTACTTGTTATCGTAGTCACTGATTTTGAGCACACACACATACACATACACTGAGAGAGGTGGGAGGGGGTTGGGGGAACACACACACAGAGGGAGGGGCGGATGGAGAGAGGAAGGGGTGGATGGAGGGAAGGAGGAAGGGAAGGAAAGAGGAGGAGAGAGACAGACAGAGACAGAGAGAAAAAGACAGAGAGGATTTTTTAAAGGACACTGAATCAAATTCTTATTTTTCATGATTTAAAAGAGTTTACTATTGTGCTTGATTTTTGTAACAACATACTTATCTAGGAGCCCGACAGTATTTGTTTCTTTTTGAATTTATTATTGGATATTTTATTTATTTACATTTCAAATGTTATCCTCTTCCCCGGTTTCCCTTCCGCAAACCCCCTATCCCATCTCGCCTCCGCCTTCTTCTATGAAGGTGATCCCCCATATACCCACCCACTCTCACCTCACGGCTCTGGCATCTCATGACCTGTGTTTAAATCCTTAACAGAGAAATCAGTTCTTTATAGAAGAAATCAGTGTTAAAGAATAACGAAAACCCAAGCTCATCATCCAAGAATAGAACTAGAAACACTCAAAAAGTAACGTAGATTCTTAGACAGAACGTTTTACAAGACTGCGAAGACGTTCCCAACTGAAATTCCCTTTCCAGGCAGGACACAGAGACTTGGAATCCTTAGAAGACAACTTGTCATCCCATTGTATGCGAAGGAGCCTTTGGTAAGACGGTTAGAAAAGTCCAAAAGTACCTGAGGCGATAACTTCAGGGCAAGGCAGGGTGTGTCACGCTGATTGTCATTTCTTATGAAAGCAATAAGCTTCTACCGACTCTGTTGATGTGTTATGATATTTCTTGATTTGGGTTATTGCCCATTCCTGCACTTAACTGCTAGGAACATAAAAATTGATGAGTAATGAAGCCTGCTGTAGAGGGCACGTGCCATTCTCCTGCGTCTTACGAGAGCTTACCTAAGTGGTAGCTGTCAACTGTTTATAAATCTTACACTTGGGAGTATAAGACAGTAACATAATTTCAGTATTCGCTCATAGCTAACAATTTTTTCTTAAATTATGATTTTTGATGTGTTATGTTGGCTGAGTGAAACAATTATCAATCATTTGCTACATTTCAAGTTTAGATTCATAAGTTCAAGTCGAATAAATCATTGCTATCACGTGTTATCAGCATTCATGTTGAAAATTGTAAAATGTACATCTTTTTAAAATTAATCGTATATTTTAAAAAGAAGTACAGATGTAAGCAGGATTTGTAGAACTACAATTATTGTGTTCAACTACTAATACAATTTTAAAAGTTTTAGTTATATGAATAATATTCTAACATTGAAATTCTTGTGACACAAGAAAAATCTTGATTCAGAACATTAAGATAGAATTCAAATTTTACTCACAATAATCACTTTTAAAAAGCATTAATCAAGCCATTCATTTGGGCAAAATAAACAGCATTAAATTTGACTTTAGACTACTGAAGGTGACACGCGGCATTTCTATTGAAAATTTTTATCTAAAAGTCATGTAAACAAGGAAGAGTACTCTGAAATTGACCCTATGTATCTAGGTAGTTTGTAGCCATATTTATGACTTCTAATAACGTGCTCCAATTCATCTAACGGTAACATACATGTATACAACTTTGAATTATTAAGCATTGAAATATAACTGTCAAATCAGGTAAATGAATTTTAGCAATATTTTTAACTGAAATGTGAAAAGACAACCTTAGATATTATATGTAATCTATTTCCTTTTTCATGTGCATACTCTTATAGTAAGAGGAACATTAAACATAAGCAAACTGGACTACTTACTACTTCTAAAAAATAATTGGAAATACCTCGAGCTTTTTGTAGAAGAGGTAGTTCTTAAACTGAATTTTAATAAACCAATAAAGTAATGTTATTGTTCAATAGGTAATAATTGCCTTTATATAAACTCAAAAATATTGTTTAGAGTGATTAATATACAATGCACCATTATGCATCTGAGAGTGTTGATGCATAATTTTTAGTTCTAATGTTATTATGTAATTGAGAGAACATGTTCATTTGCTCTAATAACTACGAAGATGCACTTAATAAAATGAAATGTAATAATACTTGTAATTTAATCTATTCATGGAAGTAATTTTAAAAGTCTACCACTCTCCTTAATGTGGATGACATTCATAATTTATAAAGTGTTGTGATGCAGAGTTGACAACGCCATTGTTTTTTACACTCCGAGATGATTCTGCAGCCCTCATATCATCTGCATACCAACCTCGGGATTATCAAGGGCAAACAAAAGATAATTAACGCCAGAAACAGGCAAATGCAGGAGCTACCGGCTGAGAGTTCTCATCTAATGCAAGAATTCTGAAAAGCAGAAAATGAAATAACTATAGAAAAGCTTGTCTTATAAAAAAAAATTCAATATCCCATTCTTTATATGCCTTTTTACCTGGGTTGGTAAAGGTAACTTGTCTGACAACACAGGCCCTAAGTCTTCATTAACAGAGTTAGTACAAGTAGTTTTTAATGAGTTAATTTCATATTACGTGTTTTACAAACATGATATGTAATTGCTCATATAATCATGCACTTATGTATAATGTATGTATGAAAAACAGAGAATGAACTATAAGGTGCAATATCTTTTTTTGTGCTTTCGGATTTATGAAGTAACACAGAGGAACGACTAAATGCTTTAAAAACTTGAAAGGGTTCTGAAAAAATTATTTTCCATAAAGCATCCACCAGTACAATGACTACCAGCATAAAATAATTGTAACTTTGGAGTGTAATTGTTTATTGTTTTCTATTCGTATTTCTTTCCAATTTTTCAGCAACAGCCTAGAGATATTAAATATTGTATTTCAAATTCACGTCTAAGCATCAGCTGTGTTGTGTGCTAACTGACTGCATTTTCAATGTTGCATCATTTCCTACCAAATAAATACTTTAAAACAAAATAAATTCTGATGCGACATGATTATTGAAAATCATTGTGAACTGAACTTACACATCTTCTTCTTGTATTCTATCTATCTTCACTGTCAAACATTCCAAATCTGCTCTCTAAATCATTTAACAGTATACACACACACACACACATACACACACACACACACACACACACACACACACACACACACACACATATTTTTTTTTCTGTAAAGGGTCTTATAGTCAGCATTTAGGTTTGACATCTTTATAGTTTCCTTCCAAATTAGGAACACTTGCAGCGGAAAAGCATAGGCAGAGACTATTTACCTTTGTGTGCGGCTATGTTCTAATAAAACTTTATTAACAAAACAGACAGCATGTGGCATAGACTTGACAAATTACATTGTAATATTTCAAATTGCCCAGAGTTATGTAGCAGTTACAGAGCTACATTTTCAAATTATAGAAAGATATCATTATTAGTTTTATTTATCCTTTTCTTCATCTGAAGAAAAACGAGTATGACCATACTATTGTAGCCTTATTAATCCTTGTCTTGTCATTCTCATTTTCTATTTCTACCTTCCACCCCACATTCCAGCGCTTAGTATCTCTCAGCATCTATTTGTGTTGCCCACTCACTAGCTCTCTGCCTTTGTGGTTTTGCATAAGCTCTGTCCATTACATGGGAAAAAATGTCCTTTGTCCTCTTGCTATTGTTTCTCCACTAACAAAGAAGTGGACTACATTGCATTTATCTTTAGATTGTCACTGGTTCAATGACTACAAATAGTTTGTTGAATTACTGACTCACTGAATGAACACAGACACATAATTTTATAAAGCACTTAGACTTTTAAGAGGGTTTTTTTTCTTTAGCCACTCAAATTAATGAATGCCCCTTCAAATATATATTCAAGGACACAGTTCACACGCTATGTCACTATGTCTGGACTCTACTCACTCCACTTCGTTTACCGATTGTCTTACTAATATAGAAATTCTTACCCTTGATGTTAAGAGTTATTGTTGTACTATTAACATTACAAACATAGAAAATAAAATACAAAGGAAGAAGTGAACCATTTTATATGACATCAAATTACGAATTTTAATGTCATTTTCCACCATCCCAAAGTCTACCTCATGCATATATATTACTTATTTTATAGCTGCTCCAAAAAAAAAACCCAAACAAACTTAATACTAATACAGTATTTAACTGACATTTCTTGAAGACAGACATGCTATTTCTCTATATTTAATATCTTAGGTATCTCAGTAAAGCTCATGTGAAAATGTACCAGATCATAGAGAATTCAATCATAGAAAGACTCAATAGCAGAAAGTTGACTGTATTGAGTCTATTACAAAAATTGAAACCCCATTGTTAATATAATTTGTTTTAAACCATCCTTAGTGTAAACAACAACAAAAACAACATTCAGCTTTCCTTTACATACAATCTATGAATACTGACTAGAAATTTAATGATGATTAATATCGATATGAACTCTTCACTAGAGAACATATAGCAACTTGCCAGAATTAAACTCCTTCATAGTTAGGTAAAAGTACTTATTAGCGCACTATACACTACTATTAGCTTAGTTACTTCCTAAGTAGTGATGTATATTTATTTCCTGAAATATATACAGGTCTACTAATAAAATAAATGATATAGCATTATTTAAATGACATAAATAGGTTGGTTGGTCCTTCTTCATGATTTGAACACTTTAAGACAAAATATTATTGATTTTCTTGTTGTATCATAGCCTTGACTATATCAAATAAATATAAATGTTCTTTCTATACTTTTTGGCAAATATCAAAATGGAAATACTTGCGCGCGTGCGCGCACACACACACACACACACACACACACATAGCAAGGTATATAAGTGGTTTAATTTTTCTATCAAAATTGTATCAATCTCCAAACACAATTCTATAACAAAGACTAAAGGTAATTGACTTTTAATTGTCCTTAAAAATAGGCATTGTGGGACTACAAGATAGATACAAGGGTAAAGGACTTGCTGCCAAACTTGGTGGTCTGAGGTCAATTCTTTTGGGGCAGATATGGTGGAAGGAAAGGACAGACTCCCAAAGTTGTCCTTTGGCTCTCTACATATGCCATGCAAGAGTACATACGCACACAGACACGTGTGTACACAGGCACTCACACACACATACATACAAGTGAAATTAAATAAATAAAAAGTAATTTTGAAAATTAAAATTTAAGTCTAGTCCATGAATCTATTTGGAGTCTCAAGTGTGATAACAAAATTATGAAATATGATAATAAAAAGGAGTATTCAAAAGATTTTATTCTGTTATTATTCATCTGTAGTGTGTGTGTGTGTGTGCATGTGTGTGTGTGTGTGTGTGTGTGTGTGTGTGTGTGTAGATATATTTCTAGAGTGGATTATAAACCAATCACTATGGGTGCTAAAAATCAAACTCTTGTCCTTCTAAGAGAGCATCATGCTTTTAACTACAGAGACATGCCTACAACCTCAAGAGTGTGTTACACCAATAAATTATTTTGTAAGTGTATTATAAAACAGCAACTTTATCATAGTAAATACTTAAATAATGAATTAAAAATGTATTATTGAAATTACTTCTTTTCATATAATTCCTCTGACAAAGTATTTCTGAATATGGGTTTTCTTCAAAATTAGGGTACTGTTCTTAATATATTTTATTTATTTAGAGCTTTGGATTTTTAAGCATGTTGCTGTATAATCATCCCTCTTTTTCTATTTAGGCAAGGTAGGCAAGACAAGTGTCATTATTCTTACTATGTGCATGGGTCCTACTATGTGTATGGCTTAATTCTGGCTGACCAGCAAGGGTAGCCAATATTAGAACACAGACTTTCAGCATCTTTATTCAATTCTCTTTTATCCTCATTTCTGTTGAATCTTCAGTAAGTCAGGCTATTCATGAAACTTCTATTCAACGTCTTGTATAATGTTTGATATATGTGTCAGGAGACACACCAAAGAGTTCTCTCAATGAATTAACTCCCAATGTTCTGTCTAGTAGTGTTAATAATTCTTCAGTCGGGCAGAGAAGATGTGTTTCGTGTTATTTTCACACTGACTTATTAATGCATAAGAATCTTATAAGAGCACCTGACAGAGGTTTTGAAATAGTGACCTTGCTGTTTGTAAACAAAAGATTCCAGAATTCTAGAAGTGATATCCACCCCACCACACACCTTCAAATGCCAGTTTTCTTTCCGCTCCTATATTTATAAGCATAAAAGTCACTAGGCATATGAATTAGTCAACTACTGAAACAACTTGCTTCGGTATCATAGACCTAAACTATAAATTCATATTATAGCCCAATTTTCTTCTTGGGTTCTTTTCATTTCCTCCTTTAAAATTCTTCTTAATATCCCTAATTATTCCCACTGTACCAATATTTTTAGAAAATCATCATCTTTCTCATTGTTCATAGCCTTTAAATATCAGTAAATTATCATCTGTACCTCTAAGCACTGCTTCATGTTCTATCAAGTGAAATCCTGCAAGCTTTCTTCATTAATTACTGTCATCTTTTCCCTTAATTATTTTGAATTTGTGAAACTTTCCTTAATTTGCCTTTTTAAATTGAGATGCCTAAAATTAAACATGCTATTCAGAGACGAGGTTTGCTGTAGCCTCTCTCATCCCCCCATAAATTAATCACCGGATTATTTACCACTCTGAAGGTTTTCCTTCCCGTTCCAATCACTTCCTTGTTAAGATGCATTCAGAAGAGTTTAAACACCATTGCTGAAGTATAAGTCTATTATTCTATATTAACTCTCTGAATGCCAGTTTTTATATATAATAGTGTGCTAAGATAGCACAGTAAATATTTATATCTTAGTATCTTATAAAGGTTCCTTAGCAAACTGAGAATTCCTTCACTTGGCATTTTCTGACATAGGGAAAAAAATATTAAGTACTGAACAAAGGATTTCATCTCAGAACACGGTGTTGTTTCAGTTATAAACACGTTCTTACGAATATTTCCAGAAAAATTGCTTGTCTTAAATTGGCTACTTTTATACATAAACGGTATTAAGGTTTTAATTATTTGTGTGTGTGTGTGTGTGTGTGTGTGTGTGTGTGTGTGTGTGTGTGCGCGCGCGCACATACCGTCATACAAATGTATGTCAGAGGATGTATCCGGGAACTCGGTTCTGGGAATTGAACTCACTTTTTTCAGGTGGCAAGTGATAACTCCTGCTGAACCATCTCACCAGCCCCTTGTATGTTTTTAATAACTTCCATCTGGGTCTATTCTTTGTATATGAACACAAGTGAGCTTTATTTAATTTTCATCTGTTCAGTATAATGTATAGCAAAATAGTATTCCTGACTCTGAATGCTATTACAAATAGGCACAAATATACATGCAATTTTCTAAGTATTAACAGTAGTGTAAATCTTTCTAATTACATTTCAAGATGTCTTTAGCTATGTACTCTGCCATGTTGGTGATGTAAGACTGTTTCTTTAAGAATCTTGATTAAAATGCTGCTAAATAATTCAAAGACATTGAAAAGTTAGCCTAAGAACAAAAGGAGAGCAGCATATTTGATTTTTTTATGAACTAGTGTTTCATTACTGCCTGCCCATTTCAAAAGTTTTGTAGCATTAAAAGTTGTTTGTTTTGTTTTGTTTTGTTTTGTTTTTGAAAGCTGGTCCTGGTGATAATGCTTATTTCCCAGCACCCAGCACATTGAGGCAAGAGTATTATAAATCAAAGCTAGTCTAGACTACATAAAAGATAATTGTTTTTAAGATTTGGGGAATGCCTTCCACTTTTAAATGGTATTAATTTTAATAAATAATCACTATTATCAGACAAAATTGCTAAAGAAAGGAGAAATTAGAAAAAATATAAGGATGTATTAAAAAATCAAAAGTAGATTTCATTAGGCATAAGCCAATTAATTAAAGAAGATAAGAATCTGCCTTTGGTTGACTTAACAAATCTTATGTGGTTGGGTGTCAATCAGCCCTCCTGGTTATTATGAGGAATTAAAATGTCCCTCAGTGAACTAGGAGTCCCAGTGTATTCTTCCATTAAGCTGTCATCTGCAACTGTATTGAGCAACATGAAAATATCCTGGGGAATTCTACAAGTTCAGTGGTAGAGCAATTTCCTAGCACCCAAGAGGCTAAGGATTCAGCCCCCAGAAATAAAAAAGAAAGGAAAGGAAGGGAAAGGAAAGGAAAGACAACCAGGAAAGAATTTGGGTGTGAAATCTAAAGAATCTGGAAATCTGAAGAGCATCCCATGGAGAATGTATTTCATGAGAATAGTGATTCTGCAAGACTAAGGGCTACTACTTACTGCCATTAACTGATTAAGCACTGTGATAAGTACTTTCTGTGTATTACCTCATTTACTCATTCTAACAGCCCTAGTCATTATCATTCTCATTTTATACATGAAGCAGTAGAGACACAGAGAGGTTAAGAAATGTTCTGCTGTCTCATAATGGGTAAAACTGATAATTGAGCCAAGGCAGTCTGGCTGGCTGGTCTAATTACTCCTGGTGTCCTCAAACTTAAGAGTTATATCATAATCATTTTGAGGGTTTAGCAGAATAAGGATTTTAGAGCCCTATCCCTAGAGTTTCCAATATAAAATGTCTATGGAAAGAATTTTAGTTTTTCTGAGAGACACAATTCTCATGTTAACCATGTGTTCCATGGAACTACTGTTTTATGCAATGCTGGCTCCTAGGAATTATTCTTGGCAACCTGAGAGCACATAATTTTAGATTCTATGAAATTTTACTTTATGTGAGTTAAATGTTTATTTTAACCAAAAGAAATAATGGATGAACTTGCAATAATTGTGTAATTAATCTGACATATAGGAAAGGAATTCAGGTACAAACTCAATGATCATTTATCTGACTTTCAACATAGGCTTAGGGGTGTTATTCATCGAACTTGTTCCCAAGAACTTCATCTTAAAAAGATATATAAACCCATAATTCAAATATAGTGTGGTGAGTCCATTGTGGTTGGATGAGGGAAGCAGGGATTGAATCAGAAAAAGTTTCACTGAAGACAGTATATATATATATATATATATATATATATATATATATATGTATATATATGTGTGTGTGTATATGTGTGTGTATATATATGTGTGTGCATATATATGTGTGTGTATATATATATGTGTGTGTGTATATGTGTGCTATATACACACACACACATACACACACACACACACACACACACACACCAAGTTATTATAGCATGAAATTACCACTGGCTTGTGAAATCATGAACAGGGAACTTGCTATCATATAGGGATGAGAAACTCAGAGTTGGATAGTATAAATAATATGACTGTGTAGAAAACCATGCAGTCAAGGTGTCATCCTGTAGTTTGACTGAGAGGGCAGGGGAGAAAAGTGTTTTGGTAAGAAATGTGATCGGAGACATGTTCCTTTTTGGTATCTAAACAAATGATGTGTCAATGGTGCCAACCTATAGTAACTGGTTAATTTAGAACAAAGGACCTTGGAGGTAAGGAAAGTTGTCCAGGTGGGAAATGAAGTAAAAGTCAACTAGGACAGTAGCTATAAAGGTAAAGAAGAAAGATAGAATTTTAAATAAATTATTCTTGGATGGTACTGTTTTAAGTAATTTATAATCTATAACTCATCTAACTTTACATGGTTGCCATGCTTTTTTCTGTTTGACAAAGAAGGAGATGAAGTGCAGAGACAAGAGGATGTTCTCCTATGTTCACAATGGTTGTCAAAATAGAGTTTGAAGTCAGGACTTCTG